>NW_020947549.1:0-10861 GCF_900497805.2 Vombatus ursinus | reverse complement strand
TAATATTAACTTTAGCTTGATTTGTTGATGTAAAAATTACAAAGGAGACAATATTGTTCTATGGGTTTTTGTCTCACATGAATATACAACAGCAAACTATCTGGAAGAAAAATAACTATGCTGTTCATGAAAATGTTGAGACACAGGGGAGATTTCTAATATTTAAAACTATGTCAATTCAGCAGAAGAAGGAGAGATACAGTGGACCTTTGCTCATTAACACTATGTACTCAAAACTTCAGCAATTTTAGTAACCTTTATATTTTTTTTTCATTTGGCAAAAGGGGAGAGGAGAGAAAGAGGTGGAGGAAGAGGAAGAGGGAGAAGGAGAGAGATAGTGACAGAGAGAAAGAGATAGAGAGACAAAGGCAGAGATACATAGAAAGAATAAGAGACAGAGAAACATAAAAAGAGAGAAGAGAGAGAGGGAGTGGGAGAGGAAGGAGATGTAGATGGGGGGAGAAAGAGACAGAGAGAGACAGAGACAGAGAGAGACAGAGACAGAGAGAGAGAAAGAATATGACAGAGAAATAATGACTTTAGCTTCTGGCAGATATGAAAATTTGGAGGTAAGGCCAGGGCCTGTTCTTCAAGCCAGAAGCAATAGTAGTCAAAATAACAGTGAACTGCTGTTCACAGTCTTCTCAGTCTCAAGTCCTAGGAAAACAACACGCACAGACAGAGCTGGAGGCAAGACACCTCTTACTTCACTAAAGGTCTTTCTAGAGCTAACTTCAGTTGGATGCTGGAAATCAACCTTGATTTCTGGGCTGAGTTTATATTGTACAAGTGCAAAATTTAACTTTTAGATTGGCAAGTGCCATACATTTACTTGGCATTCCACTCTTTTTGAAGGTATAATAGAAATAATGATATTGGCAAAAATATATATATATATAGGGTTTTAAAGTTTACATAATGATTCCTATGCATTATTGACAGCTAGGTGATGTGCTAAGTAGAGAACTGGATACAAAATCAGGGAGATCTGAGTTCAAATTCAGCCTCAGACACTTATTAACTATGTGACCCTAATCAAGTCACTGAATCTCTGTCTGCCTAATTTTCCTCAGCTGTAAAATGGGGATAAAAATATCAGGGTTGTTCTGAGGATTTCAAACCTTAAAAGATTATTTAAATGTTATGCATTGTTATTACATCATTTGTTCTTCGGTCTTTGAATTACATCCTCCAGATAATAATGTCTCCATTGTACAGATGAGGAAACTGAGGTATAAATTAGAAAGCTGTAATTAGGAACTTTTGTGTTTAGGGAAAGTTCCAAGCAAGGCAAGTGATAGGGACTGTGTCCTAATTTGTGGGAGATACTAGAGGGAAGAGATCCACAGACACTGCCTTGAGGTTTCTGTGATGTGGACAGGGCAATAGAGGATAGGAAGGAATCCATTCCCATAGACTTGGCAGCTTCCTATTTAAACTAATCATTTGAGGGCAGGTAGATGGTGCAGTGGTGAGAGCGCTGGCCCCGGAGTCAAGAGGACCTGAGTTCAAATCTGGCCTCAGATACATCACACTTACTAGCTGTGTGACTCTGGGCAAGTCACTTAACCCCACTGCCTAGCCAAAAATAAATAAATAAAAAAATAAAAATAAACTAATCATTCTTGCTAAGTGGGTCCTAAGCCACTGTTTCTTTGATGCTGAAGGAATGTATTATAAATACCCTCTAAGTCTGGCATGCTGTGGCAAAAGTCCAGTAATCCCGCCCGAGTTCTGGTTTTGTTAAATGAATGAAGTGCATTATCTAGAGCTGTATGATAAGTGTCAGGTGCAGGATATGAAGCCAGGTTTTCCTTAACTCTGAATTCAATGTTCTTTTTAATATCATTGCCTCAAATTGTTCAAACTCCACTGCTGTTATGGGTCTCTTCAAGTTAGCAAGTATCTGGGCCACATGCAAGGAGAGGGAAAAACCAGTTTGTTTTCAGATTTGTCCTCAAAAGAGCATTCCCTCAGCATGAGGTTCCCATTTTGAAAATAGTATTCTTTCAGCTTTCTGGTACCTAGATGAGGTAATTATTGAACAATCTAAGTCACAGAAATGATTAAGGGTCTGGTGACATTTACTTATGTGGAAAGATTAATCGAATTAAACATTTGTAACTTAGCTAAATGGTAAGGAGGATATAATAACCATGAGCAAATATTTGAAGGGTTTGAAAGCACCCAAGGAGATGAAGGAACTGTTTAGTAAAGTTCAAGGAGAAAAAACTAGATGTGGGATAGAACAAAAATAAATTGAGCAATGAGACACTCAGACCCTTAAAAAAAGTGAGAACTTTTAGATTCTAATGAAAGAAAATTTATCTATTTCAAGCATATAAAAGCTAATCAAAATCAGATACTGTCTCCATTGGGGGCTAACTGGAGAAAGTGTAATAAAAAGAACCAAGAGAAAATAATATGTCACTAATATTTCAACGAGAGAAAACAATATCATTCTGTCAGTCTTCATTTGGTTCTCACCTTATTCTTCTCCAAATACCAAAATTTCATCAAGTCTAATACCAGACAGCCCTCAGGAATGAAGAAAAGGGGGAAAGGTAATATTTTAAAACAATATGTTTAGTTTAAAATTATCACAATCACATGCTGTGATTGTGATTGTTAATATTTATGGAACACCAACAAGAAGATAGATACAGGACAACAAATTTACCTGTCATTCAAAACCCTGGAACTCAACAATGGAAAAGATACATGTTGGAAATCAGCTCTGTATATAGATATAATGAACTACACCAAATAAACTCATTCAGCATTCTGAACAATTCCTTCTGAAGAAATACATGAAATTTTAATTTTGCCTGACACTAATTCTTATGATTCTGGCTCCCTACAACGCTTTCATTCCATAAAGCTATATGTAGCTCAAACCTCATTGTTCAGTGTAGACTGACCACATTAACCAATTGGGTTTACCTCTGCATAGGATGAGCATGCTTGTCAAATAATTTATGATAATAAGTTTTTAAAATGAAAGTACTACTAAATCATTTTTAAAAGGACAAACCATTAAATTCTTGGAAAAGCCAGTCATTTTGTGACATCCTCAAAAGTAGAGTTACTTAGGCTAAAACAAAGTAGATGGGGAAGAAATAGTGTTCTCAAATAATAAATCTAACTTGCAAGTATCTGAGTCTTGGTGCTTGGGAGTACACTGACACATGATGGCATTGTATAACTGCTGAGTAGTGCTTGAGAAACCCACAGAGTATCTTGACCATGAAAAGCTAATGACCTGCATTTTTTCTGGGTAAAGAATTCATTAGACACATGTTGCTGTTAATTATGCCCATGTTATTTTTAAAAAGAAAATATATCATAAAATGTAAAATTTTAATATAATGTATTATTTATCTATATACCCACACATGACTGGTTCTCAAAGATGATACTAATAACATTTTTGTTTTTAGCTTATTTTGACAAAATAAAATCCTTAATTTTATAGTTGTACTAAGGAAGAAAATTTTTAAAAAATCTAAATGAATTAGGTATATCAATATGCCCCAGAAAAAAAAGACAAAAAGGAATATAACCATTCCTCAAGAAAATTATGTGAAATTAAAATTATTGAGGCAATTACTGTTGGGAATAAACCCTGATCCAGTTGTCTGGACTATGTGGAAATACCTCAGGGAAGTTATTTCATTAGTTTTACAGGGAGATGCACAAGCTTAGAGGCCTATGCAGATTGGTGATTACATAGCCAAAAGTCTAAACAGTAGTTATTGTTATGATTATAAGGTTAAGACTTGGTAAGTTTCATGTGTAGATTACTAATGTTGACTGACATGTCACTCGATTAAAATGAATAATAGTTGACTAATCATTGAAACCAAATTTGTCTTCCTGTAATTTTGGACTTAAGCTAGACATTTTGATTAATATTCAGATTCCTTGACTAGATTTGATGTCAGCCAATTTTAAACTTCACCATAACATATAAAGGTCATTTTATCAGAATATATATTTATACACATACACACACACACACACATACACACACACGCACGTGCTTGCACACATATAATTCAGTCAAATCTCAATATTCATGCTGAGGAAAAAGAAAGAATAGATCATGGAAAACCTTTAAATCTCCAAAACTATCTAGAGATGTAGAGATGGCTTTAGAATGATGTATCTTTGGAATTATGCCCCTTGTGAGATGCACATATTCAATACCTACTATTTCACATTTTGGGAAATGGATCATCTACTTCAGAGTTAATTGAGGCTTGATTATATTATGTTATTCAATAGGATTCCATAAAAATGAGCTTCTAAATCATTTCTAAAATAACATTAATAAAATATACAATTATCTGAAAATGTCTGAATTTTAATTGTTACTCTTCCACAGTCAGCATTTACTGTAGGTTTAGCAGTTGGCTTCAGTTTTTCATCTATATATTGCTGTTTCAATTTTCAATTAGTAACATATTATTATCTATCTGAAAATGATCTCATAGACAATTTATTCAGTTTTTACTTATGAGGAAGCTGAGGCTCTGAGAGGTGAAGTGACTAACCCAATATCACAGAGTTAATACTAGAATCTCCTGACTTCTGATCTATCATCCTTCCCATCAGACTATGCACATTAAAACTCAAAGCCATTTTTTTAATGTAACTGACTATAATTCAAATATCTAGCCTGTTTAATTCCAAGACAAGTTACAGATTGCATGGGTAAAAATAGCATGAAATTGTGTGTGTCTAATGCTTTGTAACCCAGAGTAATTCTGGGCATTTTGAAAAGAGATTATTAAAATACAATGTCCTCTACTATTTCCCACTAGTTATCACAATATAGTCAGGTGTACTTCAGTAAAAGACATCTTCAAAAAATTGCATTAAGTTTATCCTTTTTCTAAAGAATCAGTTTACTCAGCCTTAAAATCAATCAACCAACAAGTATTTGTTATACATCTAATAGCATGAAACCCTTGCAAGAAGTTTATAATCCAGTAAGGATTCTCAGCAGCCCCCAAAAGTATCCTTCAAAAGACAAGAAAATTTAAATTAACAAGTAGTATGTTACCTATATTCCAAGAAGTGCCTATATCACAAACAAACCATACTATATTTTCTAATCAAATTCTATATCTTTTCATTGCTTAGAGAACAATATTAAAATACATAGAAACACAAATGAATATTCTATCAAAAATCTGTACTAAGGGAATTTCTTCCCTTTGGTGTTACAGTATCAGTCCCATAAAATGATTTTTTTAATAATGAATTACCTACACTTTTCCCATAAACAGTGCTACATTCAGAATTTCTTGAAAAATGTCAAAAAATTAAATTTCATCTCAAATTAGTTTAAAATCCTATACAAAATAAAGACATACCAACTAGCTTTGAATGATCATTCCCCAACTACGAGTCCTTCATGATATATTTTGGAGGAGAAATTTACAATACTGGATAGAGTGTTATAGTTGGAGTGAAGAAGACCTAGGTTCAAATCTTATTGCAAGAATTCACTAGCTCTGTAATTCTGGTTATATCAGTGAATCTTTCTGAGCCAAAGTTTCTTCAAATGTAAAACAAAGGAGGCCTCTATTGCCTTTCCAGTTCGAAGTCTATAATCTTATGTCCTCAGGCCATATTTTCTTTCTTTGTCCTTGCATTTTAAACTAGAAATTAAAAACAACAAACAATCCAGGACAATGGCATTTTATAGATATCATAGTATACCCAGCAGTATGTATTTTTTTACACCCATATGTTTTTTGTGACAATTTTGAATGAAAAATACCAAGAAAAATGTGACTAGGTATCTGCAGCTTGTAAAATCAATATTTCAAATTAAAAATATATATTTGAATTCCCTTCTCAAATAAGTAAATCAAAATCTAATTCTCAAATTTTACACTACATCTACTAAATGAAATATAGTTGTGTGGCTAATACTGAAGCAGAGATTTCTACTTTGAAACCCAATGTCACTCACATTAGCAAGAGAAATAGGGGTACAGGTTACTAAATGCATTTTCTAAAATTGTTACAATATCTCTTAGGCAATACAGAAAAATTTAAATTAGTCCTTTCACTAGTCTGAACTGAGAAATGAGACTGACAATGTATAATCGTTTGTACTGCTTTTTAGGAACAGTGTTACAATACAATACTATACTAAGACATCTATGATAAATATTTATTCACTAGGCAGCAAATAATCATGTGTTCTCTTTTTTTCTCCCAATATAAAAATGGGACTCAGCTCAAATATATATTATATAAATATATAACATGTTTGATCAACTATATATTGGCTTTATATTAAATTCATTTAAACATTAAGCGAGTAGGTTGCCCTTCTATGATAGAACCTAGTTAATGTGGTATAATGTGCTCATTGGACCATTGTGATGTTAATCATCTTCCTATGTCAAGTGCATTTGCTTCTGTATTTATGAACAGAAAGTAAATCGTAAAGCCATAACATCCCAAGTTCACATCCCCAAAATGTACCATTCAAATTTTGTGCCACATATATTTTAATTATTTAAAATGCTTTCATTTATGAATTCAGAAATCATGTACAATTAACCAATTGCTTTTCTAATTTCAAAAAATTAGGAATCTGGCTGTGATTCAGCTGAATTTTTGCTTGCCTATCAATTCTACTTCTCCATGAACTGCCTACTAGCAACAGGTATGTTAAAGTGGAAACACAAACACTTCAATAGAGATAGTCTCAGATAGCTGTGAAATGCACACAAGTGGGGGTGAGGGGAGCTAGCTGATTCTTTGAGGGTTAATTTTTTTTAAAATTTTCTTATTTTGTTTTAATCACAGAAGCTAAAAGAAATGTGATATTTTTAGTTCTCTGGTGTGACCAAATAGTATCAGCCATAGCAATGACTGCTGCTTTTTATTACTCTTTTTTTTCCTATTTATTTCAAGGATAGAGAGGTATTCTTTTTTTCCTTATATAAGCACATTGCAAAAAGCAACTGTCACTTTTCCTTTTTCATAATGACTGATGATATGCTGTTTCACTGTCACAAACAGCAGAGCAAGACTTGGTTTTATATAGCCAATTCAATGTAATAAACAATTGGGCATCTATTTAGTGATCAATATCCTAGTTGGAGAAGCCTCAGGTGGCTTTTGAAAAAAGAAACTCAATTTCTGATTACTTTAAAAATCATATAGAGAAACCTAAACACTATGGCTGTGTCCATTAGTAACATCAATGCGTGTAGAAGATAGCAAATAAGAAAATATTTGTCAATTTACCACTTTCATAATGTTTCATTTTCTAAGTAAATTCACAGATATGCAAAAGACCTTTTATTATATAGAACAAATTGGGATATAAAATAACATATTTTTAAAAATACTTATTAATTCAAAAATTTGCAAACATGAATTATTTGCAAAAAGGAGGGCAAATAATAGTATATATACTTAATGTATGATCAATAAAATTGAAACAAGTATCTGAAAAGTAGATTAATGCATCAATGATACTTTAAAAGAATTTGCCTGTTAAGTGCAGTTAATTAGTATGTTAATTCAAGTGCCCTCAATGGTTCCCAACACTGTGTAGGCCTATGACCTTTTCACAACTCAAATTCAAAGACTGTATTCCAACTCTAAAAGGCATATTATTAATACCTGTTCTTGGTCTCAGAAGAAAACAATAAAAACACACAAACAAAAAATCAGAGCTGTGCAAGTCACCATGACTACTGGGGAAAATGGATGGATCATAGAATCAGAGATGAAAAGAACCTCATCTAGTCCAACATCGTCATTTTACAGATAAAAATTCTGTGGTCCAAGGACACAGATAGTGAGGGATAGAATTGCATACTGGACCCAAGCCTTCTAATTCTAAATCCAGTATTCCTTCCTCTGCATTGGGCTGCTTTCCACAGACATGGAAGTCATCTTTCCTATAAGACCAATACCTCTCATAGTAAGCAGGATATGAAAACAATCTGAATATGAATCTCTTCTCTTTTGCTTAGAAATGTATAAGTAGGACCTTAAGCATTCTGAATTTCAGTTCCCTCTTCTAAGAAATGGGAATAATGAAATTTGGACTATTTGTCTCAGAGGGTTGCTGTGAAGAATAGACTTGGGAAGAATATAAGAAGGTATTTTCATCATGTAGCTGTGTAGACAGATAATAGAATAAACACATCATTTCATTCTTAGAGTGCACAAAGCCACACAACCTAGAAGTATTTCTTCTTCCATAAGATAATTTATATCTAAATGTTATAAAAATTTATGTGTATTGTTTCCAAAAATTGGTCTTTACACAGTTGTCAGGAAGGCATCCCTACATGAAAATGTGTGTGTGTGTGTGTGTGTGTGTGTGTGTGTATGGACACATAATATATAGACACACACATGTTTATATATATAATATATATATACACACACACACACACACACATATATACATATACATATATATTCAATAGATGACACAATAATTGCAAATACAATATAATGAGTCTTTGGATAAAATATAAACATTTTCTTATTTTGATAAAAAAAATTAAAATATATTTAATGGTCTTAGAATAGTACACACCTATAAAATAAAAGCTAATTACATTAACTAGAGATGCACCCATAATGTAGGTATTGGTTTTATTAGAAGAAATTACTTCTTGAATAAGAATTGAAATGAAAGAACATTATCTTTTTCTCTCTGTGACAGTAGGTAGTAATAGTATTTGAAAAATTTCCAAAGAGCTAGAACTGTCTAAAAGTAGAATAAGCAGCTTCTTGGGTTTGAGTTTCACCTCTGTAAAGGCCTTTAAGCACCAGCTAGAGGATCACTTGTTGGGAATGCTGGAAAGGCATGGATTGGACTAAATGACTTCTAAATTTCTTTCCAACCATGAGAATCTATGATTTGATGATGCTGCAATATATTTATATAGAATACTAGAGCATGAACATATTTTTGGATGCAAAAGTAATAGAAGACTCAACAGAACTTAAGGTTAAAGGATAGACTACTTTAAAAGCTGTTAAAAGGTTTTTTTTTTTGCTGTTTTTCCATGAAAAAAATTATACATTTACCTTAGGATCCCAAAGTCAAAGCCATTGTTTATCAAATGGCATACAGACACATTTAATTTCTCAATCAATTCATAATACTGTGCTTTAAAAATTCTATACACAACAAATGGTAGTCATGGTTATATTAAAATGTATTTTTCTTAGCAGAGTGTTATATCTCTACTTTAAATGGATAACAAATTTAAACCTTTACTTGGTAAAATTTATTTTTTATAATTAAAAAAAATTCTTTACAAAATAAGCCTTAGCAACAGTGAGGAAGTATAAATGCCATTTTGGCATATAGAAAATAAATAACACCATAAAAATACAACACCCTACAAAGCAATATTGCTTAAAACGAATACAGAAGGCAATTTAGTCAGTCTTATACCTTGGGCATGCCAAGTTATACACTCCAAAGAAAATATCAAAAATTCAGATAACATTGTTTAGTCATTCCCAAACTAGTCTGAAAATATCTTCATGAGCCAAGCTGAAAAGTTCATCTTTTATTCAGAAAATCTTCAGATGATATCACTCTACACTTAATCTCAATTTACTGAAAATCTCCAATCTAATACTATTTGAATTGGGGGTGGGGAGAATTGATTCTAATACTATGGAATTCCCATTCATTCTATCTGGAAGGGGCTATTTAGAAATTCTTTTTTTTTTCATTTTTGGCTTTAGCCTTTTTGTTAATAAGCTCTGGTCTTTTGGTAATAAGGTAGATATAAGTGTGATGTAAATATATATGTGTGTATATATACACATGTATATATCATATATATACATATACACATAAGAATCTACCTATAGAATGCATTCATCTCATAACATTAGGCTCTACAAACCATTAAAAATAAATACACCTGTGCATTGAGATTATCAGTGCAGTGTACCCAGACACACCTATTAACGTCAATATATGTATTTTTCTCTTTCCTTCCAAACCTACTTTGTTATTTTAATAAAAGTGAAAACCAAACAAACCTCTCTCACATATAGAATACACTTCATGTTTTCAAAGGCAACTGCTTTCAGCAACTGGGTGTAGAATCAAGCAAGAGAGCTGAACACAATCTGATCGTTCTCAGGAGGAAGTTGCTTAAGCAAATGCTGTAAATGTAGAAACTGCTTCATAGACCAAGCACTTTGTTTCTTTAAAAATTATTACTAAGATGAGCTTACTACAATTTCCATCATTCAGTAACTTTTTTGCCTAGTGAAATCGACTACTCTTTTTTAATCAAACAAAAAGCAAACCCTAGGTCATTCGGCTTGTCCAAATCATAAACTGGATCTTTCACACACACACAGCCCACCCCTATTATCAGATCTGGGAGTAACTGATATAGTCTTGTGCTTAAAATTAAACCTCTTGTCTGTTTCAAGGTCTAAGTTACAGTCATATAGGGAGTTCACACACATAAGTCCATCTGCACACTTTTTCTCAAACCTATAGCTGCTAAAAGAAAAAGGACCATTCCTTAATTCTGGCCAACAGTGTGATGGAGTTACAGGTCATATGCCCAACAGTTGAAAAGCTAGAAAAATGGGGGAGGGGGTGTAGACAGACAGAAAAGTGGAGGAAGAAAGGGAATGAAAGGAACTCATTTAGTTAAAATGAATTTTCCCCAAGAACCTGAGACTAGAAGATGAATACATCATCTAAGGCTGTAGCCCCTGGGGAAACAGGTTCTTCCGAAGGCAGGAAAAGATTTTCAAGTACACCCCTTCCCAGCCCCCCCCCTCCCAGGAGACCCAGAGAACAAGTGGGAGTGAGGGAGAA
>NW_020947548.1:0-10859 GCF_900497805.2 Vombatus ursinus | reverse complement strand
TAATATTAACTTTAGCTTGATTTGTTGATGTAAAAATTACAAAGGAGACAATATTGTTCTATGGGTTTTTGTCTCACATGAATATACAACAGCAAACTATCTGGAAGAAAAATAACTATGCTGTTCATGAAAATGTTGAGACACAGGGGAGATTTCTAATATTTAAAACTATGTCAATTCAGCAGAAGAAGGAGAGATACAGTGGACCTTTGCTCATTAACACTATGTACTCAAAACTTCAGCAATTTTAGTAACCTTTATATTTTTTTTTCATTTGGCAAAAGGGGAGAGGAGAGAAAGAGGTGGAGGAAGAGGAAGAGGGAGAAGGAGAGAGATAGTGACAGAGAGAAAGAGATAGAGAGACAAAGGCAGAGATACATAGAAAGAATAAGAGACAGAGAAACATAAAAAGAGAGAAGAGAGAGAGGGAGTGGGAGAGGAAGGAGATGTAGATGGGGGGAGAAAGAGACAGAGAGAGACAGAGACAGAGAGAGACAGAGACAGAGAGAGAGAAAGAATATGACAGAGAAATAATGACTTTAGCTTCTGGCAGATATGAAAATTTGGAGGTAAGGCCAGGGCCTGTTCTTCAAGCCAGAAGCAATAGTAGTCAAAATAACAGTGAACTGCTGTTCACAGTCTTCTCAGTCTCAAGTCCTAGGAAAACAACACGCACAGACAGAGCTGGAGGCAAGACACCTCTTACTTCACTAAAGGTCTTTCTAGAGCTAACTTCAGTTGGATGCTGGAAATCAACCTTGATTTCTGGGCTGAGTTTATATTGTACAAGTGCAAAATTTAACTTTTAGATTGGCAAGTGCCATACATTTACTTGGCATTCCACTCTTTTTGAAGGTATAATAGAAATAATGATATTGGCAAAAATATATATATATATAGGGTTTTAAAGTTTACATAATGATTCCTATGCATTATTGACAGCTAGGTGATGTGCTAAGTAGAGAACTGGATACAAAATCAGGGAGATCTGAGTTCAAATTCAGCCTCAGACACTTATTAACTATGTGACCCTAATCAAGTCACTGAATCTCTGTCTGCCTAATTTTCCTCAGCTGTAAAATGGGGATAAAAATATCAGGGTTGTTCTGAGGATTTCAAACCTTAAAAGATTATTTAAATGTTATGCATTGTTATTACATCATTTGTTCTTCGGTCTTTGAATTACATCCTCCAGATAATAATGTCTCCATTGTACAGATGAGGAAACTGAGGTATAAATTAGAAAGCTGTAATTAGGAACTTTTGTGTTTAGGGAAAGTTCCAAGCAAGGCAAGTGATAGGGACTGTGTCCTAATTTGTGGGAGATACTAGAGGGAAGAGATCCACAGACACTGCCTTGAGGTTTCTGTGATGTGGACAGGGCAATAGAGGATAGGAAGGAATCCATTCCCATAGACTTGGCAGCTTCCTATTTAAACTAATCATTTGAGGGCAGGTAGATGGTGCAGTGGTGAGAGCGCTGGCCCCGGAGTCAAGAGGACCTGAGTTCAAATCTGGCCTCAGATACATCACACTTACTAGCTGTGTGACTCTGGGCAAGTCACTTAACCCCACTGCCTAGCCAAAAATAAATAAATAAAAAAATAAAAATAAACTAATCATTCTTGCTAAGTGGGTCCTAAGCCACTGTTTCTTTGATGCTGAAGGAATGTATTATAAATACCCTCTAAGTCTGGCATGCTGTGGCAAAAGTCCAGTAATCCCGCCCGAGTTCTGGTTTTGTTAAATGAATGAAGTGCATTATCTAGAGCTGTATGATAAGTGTCAGGTGCAGGATATGAAGCCAGGTTTTCCTTAACTCTGAATTCAATGTTCTTTTTAATATCATTGCCTCAAATTGTTCAAACTCCACTGCTGTTATGGGTCTCTTCAAGTTAGCAAGTATCTGGGCCACATGCAAGGAGAGGGAAAAACCAGTTTGTTTTCAGATTTGTCCTCAAAAGAGCATTCCCTCAGCATGAGGTTCCCATTTTGAAAATAGTATTCTTTCAGCTTTCTGGTACCTAGATGAGGTAATTATTGAACAATCTAAGTCACAGAAATGATTAAGGGTCTGGTGACATTTACTTATGTGGAAAGATTAATCGAATTAAACATTTGTAACTTAGCTAAATGGTAAGGAGGATATAATAACCATGAGCAAATATTTGAAGGGTTTGAAAGCACCCAAGGAGATGAAGGAACTGTTTAGTAAAGTTCAAGGAGAAAAAACTAGATGTGGGATAGAACAAAAATAAATTGAGCAATGAGACACTCAGACCCTTAAAAAAAGTGAGAACTTTTAGATTCTAATGAAAGAAAATTTATCTATTTCAAGCATATAAAAGCTAATCAAAATCAGATACTGTCTCCATTGGGGGCTAACTGGAGAAAGTGTAATAAAAAGAACCAAGAGAAAATAATATGTCACTAATATTTCAACGAGAGAAAACAATATCATTCTGTCAGTCTTCATTTGGTTCTCACCTTATTCTTCTCCAAATACCAAAATTTCATCAAGTCTAATACCAGACAGCCCTCAGGAATGAAGAAAAGGGGGAAAGGTAATATTTTAAAACAATATGTTTAGTTTAAAATTATCACAATCACATGCTGTGATTGTGATTGTTAATATTTATGGAACACCAACAAGAAGATAGATACAGGACAACAAATTTACCTGTCATTCAAAACCCTGGAACTCAACAATGGAAAAGATACATGTTGGAAATCAGCTCTGTATATAGATATAATGAACTACACCAAATAAACTCATTCAGCATTCTGAACAATTCCTTCTGAAGAAATACATGAAATTTTAATTTTGCCTGACACTAATTCTTATGATTCTGGCTCCCTACAACGCTTTCATTCCATAAAGCTATATGTAGCTCAAACCTCATTGTTCAGTGTAGACTGACCACATTAACCAATTGGGTTTACCTCTGCATAGGATGAGCATGCTTGTCAAATAATTTATGATAATAAGTTTTTAAAATGAAAGTACTACTAAATCATTTTTAAAAGGACAAACCATTAAATTCTTGGAAAAGCCAGTCATTTTGTGACATCCTCAAAAGTAGAGTTACTTAGGCTAAAACAAAGTAGATGGGGAAGAAATAGTGTTCTCAAATAATAAATCTAACTTGCAAGTATCTGAGTCTTGGTGCTTGGGAGTACACTGACACATGATGGCATTGTATAACTGCTGAGTAGTGCTTGAGAAACCCACAGAGTATCTTGACCATGAAAAGCTAATGACCTGCATTTTTTCTGGGTAAAGAATTCATTAGACACATGTTGCTGTTAATTATGCCCATGTTATTTTTAAAAAGAAAATATATCATAAAATGTAAAATTTTAATATAATGTATTATTTATCTATATACCCACACATGACTGGTTCTCAAAGATGATACTAATAACATTTTTGTTTTTAGCTTATTTTGACAAAATAAAATCCTTAATTTTATAGTTGTACTAAGGAAGAAAATTTTTAAAAAATCTAAATGAATTAGGTATATCAATATGCCCCAGAAAAAAAAGACAAAAAGGAATATAACCATTCCTCAAGAAAATTATGTGAAATTAAAATTATTGAGGCAATTACTGTTGGGAATAAACCCTGATCCAGTTGTCTGGACTATGTGGAAATACCTCAGGGAAGTTATTTCATTAGTTTTACAGGGAGATGCACAAGCTTAGAGGCCTATGCAGATTGGTGATTACATAGCCAAAAGTCTAAACAGTAGTTATTGTTATGATTATAAGGTTAAGACTTGGTAAGTTTCATGTGTAGATTACTAATGTTGACTGACATGTCACTCGATTAAAATGAATAATAGTTGACTAATCATTGAAACCAAATTTGTCTTCCTGTAATTTTGGACTTAAGCTAGACATTTTGATTAATATTCAGATTCCTTGACTAGATTTGATGTCAGCCAATTTTAAACTTCACCATAACATATAAAGGTCATTTTATCAGAATATATATTTATACACATACACACACACACACACATACACACACACGCACGTGCTTGCACACATATAATTCAGTCAAATCTCAATATTCATGCTGAGGAAAAAGAAAGAATAGATCATGGAAAACCTTTAAATCTCCAAAACTATCTAGAGATGTAGAGATGGCTTTAGAATGATGTATCTTTGGAATTATGCCCCTTGTGAGATGCACATATTCAATACCTACTATTTCACATTTTGGGAAATGGATCATCTACTTCAGAGTTAATTGAGGCTTGATTATATTATGTTATTCAATAGGATTCCATAAAAATGAGCTTCTAAATCATTTCTAAAATAACATTAATAAAATATACAATTATCTGAAAATGTCTGAATTTTAATTGTTACTCTTCCACAGTCAGCATTTACTGTAGGTTTAGCAGTTGGCTTCAGTTTTTCATCTATATATTGCTGTTTCAATTTTCAATTAGTAACATATTATTATCTATCTGAAAAT
Source organism: Vombatus ursinus (assembly GCF_900497805.2). Lineage (NCBI taxonomy): Eukaryota > Metazoa > Chordata > Mammalia > Diprotodontia > Vombatidae > Vombatus > Vombatus ursinus. Next base: position 6,373 of record NW_020947548.1, on the reverse strand, counting down.
GATCTCATAGACAATTTATTCAGTTTTTACTTATGAGGAAGCTGAGGCTCTGAGAGGTGAAGTGACTAACCCAATATCACAGAGTTAATACTAGAATCTCCTGACTTCTGATCTATCATCCTTCCCATCAGACTATGCACATTAAAACTCAAAGCCATTTTTTTAATGTAACTGACTATAATTCAAATATCTAGCCTGTTTAATTCCAAGACAAGTTACAGATTGCATGGGTAAAAATAGCATGAAATTGTGTGTGTCTAATGCTTTGTAACCCAGAGTAATTCTGGGCATTTTGAAAAGAGATTATTAAAATACAATGTCCTCTACTATTTCCCACTAGTTATCACAATATAGTCAGGTGTACTTCAGTAAAAGACATCTTCAAAAAATTGCATTAAGTTTATCCTTTTTCTAAAGAATCAGTTTACTCAGCCTTAAAATCAATCAACCAACAAGTATTTGTTATACATCTAATAGCATGAAACCCTTGCAAGAAGTTTATAATCCAGTAAGGATTCTCAGCAGCCCCCAAAAGTATCCTTCAAAAGACAAGAAAATTTAAATTAACAAGTAGTATGTTACCTATATTCCAAGAAGTGCCTATATCACAAACAAACCATACTATATTTTCTAATCAAATTCTATATCTTTTCATTGCTTAGAGAACAATATTAAAATACATAGAAACACAAATGAATATTCTATCAAAAATCTGTACTAAGGGAATTTCTTCCCTTTGGTGTTACAGTATCAGTCCCATAAAATGATTTTTTTAATAATGAATTACCTACACTTTTCCCATAAACAGTGCTACATTCAGAATTTCTTGAAAAATGTCAAAAAATTAAATTTCATCTCAAATTAGTTTAAAATCCTATACAAAATAAAGACATACCAACTAGCTTTGAATGATCATTCCCCAACTACGAGTCCTTCATGATATATTTTGGAGGAGAAATTTACAATACTGGATAGAGTGTTATAGTTGGAGTGAAGAAGACCTAGGTTCAAATCTTATTGCAAGAATTCACTAGCTCTGTAATTCTGGTTATATCAGTGAATCTTTCTGAGCCAAAGTTTCTTCAAATGTAAAACAAAGGAGGCCTCTATTGCCTTTCCAGTTCGAAGTCTATAATCTTATGTCCTCAGGCCATATTTTCTTTCTTTGTCCTTGCATTTTAAACTAGAAATTAAAAACAACAAACAATCCAGGACAATGGCATTTTATAGATATCATAGTATACCCAGCAGTATGTATTTTTTTACACCCATATGTTTTTTGTGACAATTTTGAATGAAAAATACCAAGAAAAATGTGACTAGGTATCTGCAGCTTGTAAAATCAATATTTCAAATTAAAAATATATATTTGAATTCCCTTCTCAAATAAGTAAATCAAAATCTAATTCTCAAATTTTACACTACATCTACTAAATGAAATATAGTTGTGTGGCTAATACTGAAGCAGAGATTTCTACTTTGAAACCCAATGTCACTCACATTAGCAAGAGAAATAGGGGTACAGGTTACTAAATGCATTTTCTAAAATTGTTACAATATCTCTTAGGCAATACAGAAAAATTTAAATTAGTCCTTTCACTAGTCTGAACTGAGAAATGAGACTGACAATGTATAATCGTTTGTACTGCTTTTTAGGAACAGTGTTACAATACAATACTATACTAAGACATCTATGATAAATATTTATTCACTAGGCAGCAAATAATCATGTGTTCTCTTTTTTCTCCCAATATAAAAATGGGACTCAGCTCAAATATATATTATATAAATATATAACATGTTTGATCAACTATATATTGGCTTTATATTAAATTCATTTAAACATTAAGCGAGTAGGTTGCCCTTCTATGATAGAACCTAGTTAATGTGGTATAATGTGCTCATTGGACCATTGTGATGTTAATCATCTTCCTATGTCAAGTGCATTTGCTTCTGTATTTATGAACAGAAAGTAAATCGTAAAGCCATAACATCCCAAGTTCACATCCCCAAAATGTACCATTCAAATTTTGTGCCACATATATTTTAATTATTTAAAATGCTTTCATTTATGAATTCAGAAATCATGTACAATTAACCAATTGCTTTTCTAATTTCAAAAAATTAGGAATCTGGCTGTGATTCAGCTGAATTTTTGCTTGCCTATCAATTCTACTTCTCCATGAACTGCCTACTAGCAACAGGTATGTTAAAGTGGAAACACAAACACTTCAATAGAGATAGTCTCAGATAGCTGTGAAATGCACACAAGTGGGGGTGAGGGGAGCTAGCTGATTCTTTGAGGGTTAATTTTTTTTAAAATTTTCTTATTTTGTTTTAATCACAGAAGCTAAAAGAAATGTGATATTTTTAGTTCTCTGGTGTGACCAAATAGTATCAGCCATAGCAATGACTGCTGCTTTTTATTACTCTTTTTTTTCCTATTTATTTCAAGGATAGAGAGGTATTCTTTTTTTCCTTATATAAGCACATTGCAAAAAGCAACTGTCACTTTTCCTTTTTCATAATGACTGATGATATGCTGTTTCACTGTCACAAACAGCAGAGCAAGACTTGGTTTTATATAGCCAATTCAATGTAATAAACAATTGGGCATCTATTTAGTGATCAATATCCTAGTTGGAGAAGCCTCAGGTGGCTTTTGAAAAAAGAAACTCAATTTCTGATTACTTTAAAAATCATATAGAGAAACCTAAACACTATGGCTGTGTCCATTAGTAACATCAATGCGTGTAGAAGATAGCAAATAAGAAAATATTTGTCAATTTACCACTTTCATAATGTTTCATTTTCTAAGTAAATTCACAGATATGCAAAAGACCTTTTATTATATAGAACAAATTGGGATATAAAATAACATATTTTTAAAAATACTTATTAATTCAAAAATTTGCAAACATGAATTATTTGCAAAAAGGAGGGCAAATAATAGTATATATACTTAATGTATGATCAATAAAATTGAAACAAGTATCTGAAAAGTAGATTAATGCATCAATGATACTTTAAAAGAATTTGCCTGTTAAGTGCAGTTAATTAGTATGTTAATTCAAGTGCCCTCAATGGTTCCCAACACTGTGTAGGCCTATGACCTTTTCACAACTCAAATTCAAAGACTGTATTCCAACTCTAAAAGGCATATTATTAATACCTGTTCTTGGTCTCAGAAGAAAACAATAAAAACACACAAACAAAAAATCAGAGCTGTGCAAGTCACCATGACTACTGGGGAAAATGGATGGATCATAGAATCAGAGATGAAAAGAACCTCATCTAGTCCAACATCGTCATTTTACAGATAAAAATTCTGTGGTCCAAGGACACAGATAGTGAGGGATAGAATTGCATACTGGACCCAAGCCTTCTAATTCTAAATCCAGTATTCCTTCCTCTGCATTGGGCTGCTTTCCACAGACATGGAAGTCATCTTTCCTATAAGACCAATACCTCTCATAGTAAGCAGGATATGAAAACAATCTGAATATGAATCTCTTCTCTTTTGCTTAGAAATGTATAAGTAGGACCTTAAGCATTCTGAATTTCAGTTCCCTCTTCTAAGAAATGGGAATAATGAAATTTGGACTATTTGTCTCAGAGGGTTGCTGTGAAGAATAGACTTGGGAAGAATATAAGAAGGTATTTTCATCATGTAGCTGTGTAGACAGATAATAGAATAAACACATCATTTCATTCTTAGAGTGCACAAAGCCACACAACCTAGAAGTATTTCTTCTTCCATAAGATAATTTATATCTAAATGTTATAAAAATTTATGTGTATTGTTTCCAAAAATTGGTCTTTACACAGTTGTCAGGAAGGCATCCCTACATGAAAATGTGTGTGTGTGTGTGTGTGTGTGTGTGTGTGTATGGACACATAATATATAGACACACACATGTTTATATATATAATATATATATACACACACACACACACACACATATATACATATACATATATATTCAATAGATGACACAATAATTGCAAATACAATATAATGAGTCTTTGGATAAAATATAAACATTTTCTTATTTTGATAAAAAAAATTAAAATATATTTAATGGTCTTAGAATAGTACACACCTATAAAATAAAAGCTAATTACATTAACTAGAGATGCACCCATAATGTAGGTATTGGTTTTATTAGAAGAAATTACTTCTTGAATAAGAATTGAAATGAAAGAACATTATCTTTTTCTCTCTGTGACAGTAGGTAGTAATAGTATTTGAAAAATTTCCAAAGAGCTAGAACTGTCTAAAAGTAGAATAAGCAGCTTCTTGGGTTTGAGTTTCACCTCTGTAAAGGCCTTTAAGCACCAGCTAGAGGATCACTTGTTGGGAATGCTGGAAAGGCATGGATTGGACTAAATGACTTCTAAATTTCTTTCCAACCATGAGAATCTATGATTTGATGATGCTGCAATATATTTATATAGAATACTAGAGCATGAACATATTTTTGGATGCAAAAGTAATAGAAGACTCAACAGAACTTAAGGTTAAAGGATAGACTACTTTAAAAGCTGTTAAAAGGTTTTTTTTTTTGCTGTTTTTCCATGAAAAAAATTATACATTTACCTTAGGATCCCAAAGTCAAAGCCATTGTTTATCAAATGGCATACAGACACATTTAATTTCTCAATCAATTCATAATACTGTGCTTTAAAAATTCTATACACAACAAATGGTAGTCATGGTTATATTAAAATGTATTTTTCTTAGCAGAGTGTTATATCTCTACTTTAAATGGATAACAAATTTAAACCTTTACTTGGTAAAATTTATTTTTTATAATTAAAAAAAATTCTTTACAAAATAAGCCTTAGCAACAGTGAGGAAGTATAAATGCCATTTTGGCATATAGAAAATAAATAACACCATAAAAATACAACACCCTACAAAGCAATATTGCTTAAAACGAATACAGAAGGCAATTTAGTCAGTCTTATACCTTGGGCATGCCAAGTTATACACTCCAAAGAAAATATCAAAAATTCAGATAACATTGTTTAGTCATTCCCAAACTAGTCTGAAAATATCTTCATGAGCCAAGCTGAAAAGTTCATCTTTTATTCAGAAAATCTTCAGATGATATCACTCTACACTTAATCTCAATTTACTGAAAATCTCCAATCTAATACTATTTGAATTGGGGGTGGGGAGAATTGATTCTAATACTATGGAATTCCCATTCATTCTATCTGGAAGGGGCTATTTAGAAATTCTTTTTTTTTTCATTTTTGGCTTTAGCCTTTTTGTTAATAAGCTCTGGTCTTTTGGTAATAAGGTAGATATAAGTGTGATGTAAATATATATGTGTGTATATATACACATGTATATATCATATATATACATATACACATAAGAATCTACCTATAGAATGCATTCATCTCATAACATTAGGCTCTACAAACCATTAAAAATAAATACACCTGTGCATTGAGATTATCAGTGCAGTGTACCCAGACACACCTATTAACGTCAATATATGTATTTTTCTCTTTCCTTCCAAACCTACTTTGTTATTTTAATAAAAGTGAAAACCAAACAAACCTCTCTCACATATAGAATACACTTCATGTTTTCAAAGGCAACTGCTTTCAGCAACTGGGTGTAGAATCAAGCAAGAGAGCTGAACACAATCTGATCGTTCTCAGGAGGAAGTTGCTTAAGCAAATGCTGTAAATGTAGAAACTGCTTCATAGACCAAGCACTTTGTTTCTTTAAAAATTATTACTAAGATGAGCTTACTACAATTTCCATCATTCAGTAACTTTTTTGCCTAGTGAAATCGACTACTCTTTTTTAATCAAACAAAAAGCAAACCCTAGGTCATTCGGCTTGTCCAAATCATAAACTGGATCTTTCACACACACACAGCCCACCCCTATTATCAGATCTGGGAGTAACTGATATAGTCTTGTGCTTAAAATTAAACCTCTTGTCTGTTTCAAGGTCTAAGTTACAGTCATATAGGGAGTTCACACACATAAGTCCATCTGCACACTTTTTCTCAAACCTATAGCTGCTAAAAGAAAAAGGACCATTCCTTAATTCTGGCCAACAGTGTGATGGAGTTACAGGTCATATGCCCAACAGTTGAAAAGCTAGAAAAATGGGGGAGGGGGTGTAGACAGACAGAAAAGTGGAGGAAGAAAGGGAATGAAAGGAACTCATTTAGTTAAAATGAATTTTCCCCAAGAACCTGAGACTAGAAGATGAATACATCATCTAAGGCTGTAGCCCCTGGGGAAACAGGTTCTTCCGAAGGCAGGAAAAGATTTTCAAGTACACCCCTTCCCAGCCCCCCCCTCCCAGGAGACCCAGAGAACAAGTGGGAGTGAGGGAGAA
>NW_020947547.1:0-1907 GCF_900497805.2 Vombatus ursinus | reverse complement strand
CCCTTTTACATTTCACCTTGACTGAGTTCAGCCCTATCAGTGCCAAGTGGCTCCTGCTTTCCTGTGGGTTTTCCCTCTGTGGGTGACTCTATACCTCTAGCAGTCAGTCTGATGCTGCTACCTCTGCCTCTGTTACAACTGCTTAGGTAACCATACCCCACTGCTTATAGACCTGGGAAGGGGGAAGATGCCAGGTACCTTTTAAGATCTCACAAAGCCTTGTGCCAAAGGAAAGGAGGCACAAGCAGGAGGTGGCCCCATCCCAGGCACTGGCTTGTCTGGGGGGCCGTGGACTCACAGGGCAGCCTAGTGGAGGGAAGGGTATTCCTCCTACTGGTTCTTGGAATTTAAAGAGTTGTCCTTATGCCTCAAGGTCCGAAAGAAGGAAAAACCTGAGAGTCAGGGATTGCATGTTTAACCCACAGAAAGAGCAAGCAGTTAAACGAATCAACATGGCTGATATAAGGAGGGCATCCTTCCCATGCGTCCCCAAGGAGATATTTATAGCTATTGTAGATATTTACTGTGTACTTTTTCTTTCCCTTGACAGAGTATAGGCTCCCTGAGAGCAGAGACTGTCCCAATTTGTCTTTGTATCTCCAGTGCCTAGCACAAAGCCTGGTACATGGCTGGTACTTAGCAAATGCTGGTGATTTATTGATCCCATGATCCCGTGATATGTGCACAGATAAATATGATAAGAAATAGGGCAGTTAGATGACACCATAGTGCCTACAGCACTGACCTGAGTTGGGAAGACTCATACTCCTGTGTTCAAATTTGGCCTCAGACACATCCTAGCTGTGTGACCCTGGGTAAGTCACTTCACCCTGTTTGCCTCAGTTTCCTCATCTGTAAAATGTGCTGGAGAAGGAAATAGCAAACCACTCCAGTATCTTTGCCAAGAAATCCCCAGATGGGGTCATGAAGTGTTGGACACAAAAGGCACAGAGGAGAGAGTCTGACAAAGTTCTCTAGGACAATTTGGAGAGAGGGAGAGAGAGGGAGAGAGAGAGAAGAGAGAACGAAAGAAGAGAGAACTTTCTGCTGGGAAATCTAGAAGGTTTCCTGGAGGGAGTGGCAACTGAGCTGAGTCCTTGATGGAAAAGCAGGATTTCAAGAGAAGAAGGTGAATGAATGACTTTATCAGGTGCTTACTATATGCCAAGCACTGTGTGAAGTACTGGGTATATAAATCATCAAAGAGAGCTAGTCTTTATTTTCATAAAGAGAGCTTGGCTGTAGAGTGGATGGAAAAGTTGAGAAATTTCAAGTGTTACCAAGCCAGACAGATGACGAGGCCCAGGGCTTCTTCCTGCTGTAATGCCCTTAAGTGGAAATTCAGATCTCACCATGTGACTCCTCAGGACCCAACTCCAGAGGCTTCCAGTTGCCTCCAGGATACAATACAGATATCCCTCTTCAGCCCCAGCCTGGCTTTACAGTCTCCCCCTTCCCCCGCCCCCAATTCTTTCATCCAACCAGACTGGCCTCTCTCCATGCTGTTGAAGCAGCCTTCCCCCATGCCTGTAATGTGCTACCTCTTTGTCTCTGCCCCATAGACTTCTCCACTTATTTTAATCTACAGTTCTCATGCCATCTTCCACATGACAATTTCCCCAATTCCTTCAAGTTCTGGTGCCTTCCATCTCAAACCACCTTGTGTTTGCCCCCTTTGTATACATTTACATTTAATCCCTTTCTATTGATACTGCAAATACTTATATCTGTGCTTGTAGCCCCCATTGGAATTAAATCTCCTGGAGAGCAGGGAGTGTTTCATTCTGGATACTCATATCCCCATTGCTTGGCACATAGTAGGCTCTTAATAAATATTTGTCAGCTGATTGGTAGGTCACATGACAGTACTGGCTGGATTCCAGACATAGAGATGGGGTAGATGATAA
>NW_020947546.1:0-1907 GCF_900497805.2 Vombatus ursinus | reverse complement strand
CCCTTTTACATTTCACCTTGACTGAGTTCAGCCCTATCAGTGCCAAGTGGCTCCTGCTTTCCTGTGGGTTTTCCCTCTGTGGGTGACTCTATACCTCTAGCCGTCAGTCTGATGCTGCTGCCTCTGCCTCTGTTACAACTGCTTAGGTAACCATACCCCACTGCTTATAGACCTGGGAAGGGGGAAGATGCCAGGTACCTTTTAAGATCTCACAAAGCCTTGTGCCAAAGGAAAGGAGGCACAAGCAGGAGGTGGCCCCATCCCAGGCACTGGCTTGTCTGGGGGGCCGTGGACTCACAGGGCAGCCTAGTGGAGGGAAGGGTATTCCTCCTACTGGTTCTTGGAATTTAAAGAGTTGTCCTTATGCCTCAAGGTCCGAAAGAAGGAAAAACCTGAGAGTCAGGGATTGCATGTTTAACCCACAGAAAGAGCAAGCAGTTAAACGAATCAACATGGCTGATATAAGGAGGGCATCCTTCCCATGCGTCCCCAAGGAGATATTTATAGCTATTGTAGATATTTACTGTGTACTTTTTCTTTCCCTTGACAGAGTATAGGCTCCCTGAGAGCAGAGACTGTCCCAATTTGTCTTTGTATCTCCAGTGCCTAGCACAAAGCCTGGTACATGGCTGGTACTTAGCAAATGCTGGTGATTTATTGATCCCATGATCCCGTGATATGTGCACAGATAAATATGATAAGAAATAGGGCAGTTAGATGACACCATAGTGCCTACAGCACTGACCTGAGTTGGGAAGACTCATACTCCTGTGTTCAAATTTGGCCTCAGACACATCCTAGCTGTGTGACCCTGGGTAAGTCACTTCACCCTGTTTGCCTCAGTTTCCTCACCTGTAAAATGTGCTGGAGAAGGAAATAGCAAACCACTCCAGTATCTTTGCCAAGAAATCCCCAGATGGGGTCATGAAGTGTTGGACACAAAAGGCACAGAGGAGAGAGTCTGACAAAGTTCTCTAGGACAATTTGGAGAGAGGGAGAGAGAGGGAGAGAGAGAGAAGAGAGAACGAAAGAAGAGAGAACTTTCTGCTGGGAAATCTAGAAGGTTTCCTGGAGGGAGTGGCAACTGAGCTGAGTCCTTGATGGAAAAGCAGGATTTCAAGAGAAGAAGGTGAATGAATGACTTTATCAGGTGCTTACTATATGCCAAGCACTGTGTGAAGTACTGGGTATATAAATCATCAAAGAGAGCTAGTCTTTATTTTCATAAAGAGAGCTTGGCTGTAGAGTGGATGGAAAAGTTGAGAAATTTCAAGTGTTACCAAGCCAGACAGATGACGAGGCCCAGGGCTTCTTCCTGCTGTAATGCCCTTAAGTGGAAATTCAGATCTCACCATGTGACTCCTCAGGACCCAACTCCAGAGGCTTCCAGTTGCCTCCAGGATACAATACAGATATCCCTCTTCAGCCCCAGCCTGGCTTTACAGTCTCCCCCTTCCCCCGCCCCCAATTCTTTCATCCAACCAGACTGGCCTCTCTCCATGCTGTTGAAGCAGCCTTCCCCCATGCCTGTAATGTGCTACCTCTTTGTCTCTGCCCCATAGACTTCTCCACTTATTTTAATCTACAGTTCTCATGCCATCTTCCACATGACAATTTCCCCAATTCCTTCAAGTTCTGGTGCCTTCCATCTCAAACCACCTTGTGTTTGCCCCCTTTGTATACATTTACATTTAATCCCTTTCTATTGATACTGCAAATACTTATATGTGTGCTTGTAGCCCCCATTGGAATTAAATCTCCTGGAGAGCAGGGAGTGTTTCATTCTGGATACTCATATCCCCATTGCTTGGCACATAGTAGGCTCTTAATAAATATTTGTCAGCTGATTGGTAGGTCACGTGACAGTACTGGCTGGATTCCAGACATAGAGATGGGGTAGATGATAA
>NW_020947545.1:0-4779 GCF_900497805.2 Vombatus ursinus | reverse complement strand
AGTCAGGGAGCTCCCATAAGGTGGGTACTGCAGTACTCCTTAGAGACTATCTCATCCAACTCCGTAATTTTTCAGAAGAGGGAGGTGAGACTCAGAGAGGGGAACACAAGATCCTGCCATAATGTTGTGGCAGAGTAGAACCTAGAACTTGGTGTGCTTGTGCTCTCCACAAACCATGCAACTTATCACTTAAAATAAAGGCAGCTTGGTTTTGTTCCCTGTTTCACACTCATGAGTCTTCTCTTCCCAATGAGATCATGAGTTGCTTGGGGGCTTCTGCTACAGCCTCCATGGCCTCACCAAGACTAGGGCTGGACACAGTGGGTGGTGCTAAGGAAGCACAGATTTTCTGATGGATTGTCTTCTGTCTGGCTCCTCCATGCTCTCCTTCTCGCTGCCCTGTTCATAGCTCTCATCAGCATCATTTGAGAGTTCTCATCCAGGTTAGGACCCAGAGTCCTGATTTAGCCCTGCTTTGGCTATGTCCTCACTCTTTTTCATGTCTCCTGATGGTGGCTAGAGCTCCAGTGAATGAATCTGTCATGAGATGATCTCCAAGAGTCCAGCATGAGGGATTCTGACCTTGCCTTATCATTTGCTTCCAGATCGGTGCCTCTCTCTTTGCCAGTAATATTGGCAGTGGCCAGCTTGTGGGATTGGCTGGGACTGGAGTAGCATCAGGCATCGCCATAGGAGGCTTTGAATGGAATGTGAGTAAAAGACATGGAATGTTGGAGTAGGAGGAACAGCTCCAGATAGAGAGTAGAAAATGCTGGAGCTTAGAGGGCCTTAGAACATGGATGTCAGAGCTGGGAAGGGTTTTAGAACAGGGAAGGTCAGGGCTGGGAGGGCCCCTAGAACAGAGAATGTCAGAGTTGGGAAGGGGACTTATTTAGGCCAAGCTCCTCATTTTACAGAGGAGGAAATTAAGGCACAGAGAGAAGAAACGACTTGGCATGTGTCATGTAGCAAATTTGCAGTATTAGCATGGTTCCTTCTATCTTCCTTTTGACCCTACAAACCCACCCAATCAGTTCTTGTCAGTGATGTGGCCCTTTCCTCATTAAACATTTTCATTAGACTATCTTTTAATGGCAATGATGTAGTCTCATCTGGAGGTCAGAGGACTGTGGAAAGTTGTTGCTAGCCTTTGGTCTCTACTGAGAATGTGGAAACTTCTGAGTCCTTCTGCATTGCCCACCAAGTCCTGTTTCCATCAGGGATATTGAATGGGGAGCCCTCCAGCCTATATGTGCTGTCCAAGAAATTCTATCCCTAAGCTTCTTTATGGTCAAAGGGAAGGAAAGGTTGAATGATATTGTACTGGATGCCAAAAGCCATCTCAAGGTCATCTGTTGACCCATCTTAGTTGAAACCCTCTGGGGTCATTGGATTTTCAGGTAATGCATAGGCCAAGATGGGATACAGATTATGTTGTTTTCTAAAGAATTCCTTCTTGGTTTCAGGCCCTGGTGCTTGTGGTTGTCCTGGGCTGGGTGTTTGTACCAATCTACATTAAGGCTGGGGTGAGTATTTGTTGTCTACTACTTGGTTACCTTCCTGCAAGTGTTGAAGGTATGCTGATAGAAGCCATGGAAACACAGTTGACTTTTCCCAGTGGTAGAGAAAGCTTAGCCTCTGGTCTTTGACCCTGAGTTCCCAAGATATTGACTGGCCTAGAACCACAAGATTTCACTGATGGAAAGGACCTCAGAACCCATACAGTCCATCTTCTACCTGGATGAGAATTCCATCACACCTGACAAGTGGTCATCTGGTGTCAGCATGGGGGAAGCTACAAATTAGTGAGAAAGTGTCTGTGTGTGCATGAGAGAGGTGGTTTGCCCACAAGTGAGCTTGTGAATGCATGCAACAGTTTAATATTTGTGTGTATATGTGGAAATGTGTGGGAGTGTGCCTACAAGTGTGAATGTGTGTGAGTGTGGAGGTGTTCACCTCCAGTTGTGTTGATGTTTCAATGTGTGTAAGTGTGAACCTAAGTGCTGGTTTCAGAATTTTTGCCTGCTTCTGAAAGATTCTGGACATGTGCTTGAAAGCGTGAGTGTAAATGTGTGTGAGATGCCTGATACTATTTTCCTTTCTAAAACTTGACTGCTGTCCTTTCTCTTCTCTTACCAAATGCTTAGTTGCTTCACCTGTTTGTTTTACTTTCTGGCTGTACTTGTCTCACCACCTGTTTTCTCCTTTCTTTGTGTTCTGCCCTTCAGGACCTTTCTTCCTTAATCCTTTTCCTCCTTCTCATTGATCCCTCCATCTCCTTTCACAGAGGTTGTTTTCTTTTGACCTAGTCTGCAGTTGTCTCAAATTTCTCCTTCCCAAATTCAATCCCTGGTCTTCATCACAAGTCTAATCCCCTTCAGATTGTAATTTCCATTTTCTGCTTCTTCAGCATAAGCCTTTCTCTCTTCTTCTGCTCCTCCCATAGAAGCTGGAAGTGGTTATTGTGTGATTGTAGGAATATGTATACAAAAAACTTTGCTCTTCAGGGTTCAGAATGTACTCCCAATTATGCACCTGAAGAAACTTGTTTCTTTATTATATTATCTTTATTATTTGTATATCATATATCATCTTTGTTATCGATATGTAAATAGCCCACTGGGAATCTTCAGTCTCAGACAAAGAAGTCAGAACTGACTCTATCCCAGCCATGACTAAACTGGGGCCCGGAAACTCAGGATTAAGGACTGATGCCATCTTCAACAAGGGTAGTTTCCTGTCTTTTAGACTTCTATGTGACCTGTCTAGTACTGATCTTATATTGTGCATACATTACAGGTGGTGACAATGCCAGAATACCTGAGGAAGCGATTTGGTGGGACACGCATACAAATCTATCTGTCTGTCCTTTCTTTGTTCCTTTACATTTTTACCAAGATCTCGGTGAGTTCCTCTCCCCTGACTATCCATTTCAGTGAATGTCTTTGCTTTAAGCTAATTGTATCCTCTGGCTGATGATAATTAAGGTAAACACACTGGTGGGGGCTCATGAGCTATACAATTTAGAAATGCAGACCCACAAGGTTCTTTTGACCTGGGGAGGCCTAGAATCATTGATGATACCACAACCTTGTGATATTTCCTCCACTCTCCTTCTTTTCCTTCCCCTCCTTCCCATTCCTCTTCCTTAATAATTTCAATTTCAAGAACACAGCAAGATTTACAAAGTGCTTTCTCCATGACAACCCCTTAATGCGAGAATTGTTGTGCCTGTATGCTGTTGAGAAAACTGAGTTCCAGGTGTCATGACTTCCCCATGGTCACACAGCTAAATTAATTTCTTCAAGTGGACCATGGGCATCAGTTGCTCAGGGATAAGTGTAGGATCTGGGCCTCCAACCCAAGTGTGATGGCTCCCATTATACCATGTTCTTACCTCTTCTGTAGGGAAGGGAAAGAAGGAATTTTGTCCAATGCCATGAACTGGGACTCAGCAAGATAAAGACATAAAATTCTTCCTTACACAGAGATAAGTAAATAGATAGAATTTATCATTCATTCATTCATTCATTCATTCATTATCTCCTTGGAATGGTATAAGCTGAAAACATATTTGGAGACCAAAAGGGTTTCCACCAATGCATGGATGAAGGATGTGTTCTTCTTTAGAATTTCAACAGATCTGTGTTTTTGTGGGTGGGAGGGTTTTCTCCAGCAATGCAGAAACCAACCCCTTCCAGTCTCACAGCTCATCAGGCCCTTGGAGGTCATCTAGCCATCTAACCCAAGCCTCTTATTTTTGTGATAAGAAAATAGAAGCTCAGAGCAATTGAATTACTTGAAGTCTTCCAACCAGTAAATAGGGGAGGCAGGATTTGAATCCAGGTCCTTGGAGTTCCCTGTCCCTTATTACTGATCCTGATGAAACAGGGAGCAAGACAGTATCAGTTTGAGATGGAGCTATGAAAGTAGTTGAGCGGTTTTTCTCTTGGGTATAGAAATGAAATCTTCACATCACACTGTCTTCTGCTTCTGCTCTGGCCTTTGTACAAGTTCAATTCAATTCAATTCAATTCAGTCTTATCCAATTGAATTCAATTAAATAAATATTTACTAAGTGCCTACTATGTGGACTCATCATAGGATCATGTATCATTGAGTCAGTCAAGTCAACAAACATTTATTAACTTCCTACTATGTGTCAGGCTCTCTGCTAAGTACTGGGGTTACAAAATGGGCAAAAACCAGTCCCTGATTTCCAGGAGTTATAGCCTAATGGGAGAGACAACATGTATATATGGAGATATGGAAATAAATAGAGAAAGAAAGGAGAGAAACTAGATAAGATGAGGGTTCGGATTTCTGTGCTTACTATCTCTGTGGCCTTAACCAGATCACTTCCCCTCTCTGAGGCTCAGTTTCCCCATCTGTAGAATGAAAGTGTTGGATACTATGGGCTCTAAGATCTCTTCCAGTGGGGACCTTCTACAAGGTAGCACTTGAATGGCTCTGGTCCAATCTTCTTATTGATGCATGAGTAGCAATCACTTTGTAGGAGGGGAGCTAGGCTCAGTCCTTTTCTGGAACCACCAAGTCCACAGTTCAGCTGGTGATGAGGGGCTGTGAGTCACAGTTGCCATGGCAGACCACTCTTTGCCCTCTGAGCTTGTGCTTGGGATAATAGTATAAATTAACCTAAAAGTACTGGCCTTTCTCACCTCCCTCTCTCCAACCCCTTGCCTCTAGTTACTGATTAAGCTGGCCTCACCCTGGAGCACCCCAACCACCTGTAGGGCTAGCCCAGGCTTGGATGTTACC
>NW_020947544.1:0-2281 GCF_900497805.2 Vombatus ursinus | reverse complement strand
GGCTAGCCCAGGCTTGGATGTTACCAGAGGCTATGTGGATGCACATGCATTTGTCCTCTGGGTTTGACATGGACTGAGACACTAATGGGGCTGGCCTCAATGTGGGGGTGTAGGTGACTGCCTTCCCAGTGAGAGTTCACGGAAAGGTAATCTCTGAGTTGGGAGGACCTTTAAAGGCATCTAGTCCAACCCATACTTAAACAACAATTCCCTCTGCCATATCCCTCATAACTGGTCACCCAGCCCTTGCTATCTTCCAGGCCAGTCACTTTAAAAAAAATAGTATTTTTTTTGCCGAGTATATGTAAAGACAATTTGTAGCATTCATTTTTACAGGATTTTGATCTCCAAATTTTTCTGCCTCCCTCCCCCTCCCTTCTTCCTAAAATGGTAAGTAATTTGATATAGGTTATCTGAGTCAAGGGCAGCCGCTTTTAGTCAGTTTTTATTGCTAAAAAGCCTTTCCTGATTTATTTTATTTATTTAATTTTTTTGTTCAGCCATTTTTCAGTCTTGTCTCACTCTCTGTGACCCCACCTGGGGTTTCCTTTTGAGAGATGTTAGAGTGGTTTTCCATTTCCTTCTCCAGCTCATTTTACAGGTGAGGAAACTGAGGCAAAGAGGGTGAAGTGACTTGGCCAGGGTCACACAGCTAGTAAGTGTCTGCAGCCTGATTTGGATTCTGGAAGATGAGTCTTCCTGACTCCTGGCCCAGTCCTCTGTGCACTATGGTGCCCCCAGGTGGCCCACCCTATCCTGGACATCCAACCTGTAATTGTCTTTTTTTTTTCCTTCTCCCTTCATTGCTCTTGGTTTGGCCCTCTGGTTTCAGGTAGAACAAAGCTAGTCTCTTTTCCACAAGACAGACCTTCAAGTGCTTGAAGGGAGCTACCATCCCCCCACGGCCACCCCCGTCTAAGTCTTCTTTTTTTCCAAACTAACCACACTTCATTTCTTCACTCATCCTCATGGCTTGACTGCAATGTCCTTCACTCTCTGCTTGCCCTCCTCTGCCTCCTCTTCAGAGGGTCCAGGAATCTTCCAATCTCCCTGCATGCCAACCACAAAAGCACACCTTCCCCAACTACTGTCCAGAGTCTGAAAGGTCATCAAGAGGGCCAGAGTTCTGGACAAGTTACTTTCCCTCTATGGGCCTCAGTTTTCCTTCTCTGTAAGATGAAAAAGTTGGACTTGATCTTTGGGATCCCCTTCTGTCTCTCAATTCTTTTAAAAATTTTAATTGACAGGATTTTTTTACAATGCTTCCATTTCCCAATATATCCTTTCTCCCACCCAGAACCATCACTTATCAAAAAGAATAAAAAATAAAGAGAAAGTACATCAACAAAACCAAGCAGCTTATCAAGTGTGCTTGACACTGTATGCCTTATTCTATACCTCTAGTCCCCCACCTCTTCAGAGAGGGGAGCGGGAGTCAGCTCTGAATTCTATGGCTCTATGACTCCCAAGCAACAGCAGTGCTCCAGATACAAAGGACTTCAAGACAGACAGAGCGCCCGGGAACTCAGAACCACATGGTGTTAGTCCTTGTGTGGGGAAATGAAAACTGCATTGTATAGATAGGGAAAATTCCAATGATGGGTCCAGTGCAAACCACTGTTTCAATAGGCAGGAGGAGAGAAAGAGAAGGATGAAAGAAGGGAGATGAGAAAGAGAAGGAGAGAGGGAAGGAGGAGGAGGAGGAGGAGGAGGAAGAAGAAGAAGAAGAAGAAGAAGAAGGAGGAGGAGGAGGAGGAGGAGGAGGAGGAGGATGGCAGAGAAGAGGAAAAAGAGAAAGAAGAAGAGGAAGAAGGAGAAGTAGAGGAGAGAGAGGAGAGACAGAGAGAGAAGAAGAAGAAGAAAAAGAAGGAGAAGAAGATGAGAGATGAGAGGGGAGAGGGGAGAGTGTTTGGATAGGGACAGAGACATGAGTGAGCAAATGATCAGGAAGACCCTGCCCAAAAGAGTGGGGAACTTGGGGCACAGGGGCATGGAAAGAGACTAATGTCCCCAAAGATGAATTCTGATGAGTTCTTAGGTTCCCAGCATTTCAGAGGCCATATTAGGAGAGTCAAAGTTTTGGGCATGAGGGAGACCATAGTCCTACTGCCCTCTGCCCTGCTCAGACTTCATCTGGATTGTTGAGTTCAGTTCTGGGTGACACATTTTAGGCAGGATGTGGAGAAGTGGGAGTGGGTCCATAGTAGGGCAAGCAAGATGATGGAGGCCTTGACAACAATGCACTGGCCTCATCGGATCATAGATTTCAAGCTGGAAGGAA
>NW_020947543.1:0-2281 GCF_900497805.2 Vombatus ursinus | reverse complement strand
GGCTAGCCCAGGCTTGGATGTTACCAGAGGCTATGTGGATGCACATGCATTTGTCCTCTGGGTTTGACATGGACTGAGACACTAATGGGGCTGGCCTCAATGTGGGGGTGTAGGTGACTGCCTTCCCAGTGAGAGTTCACGGAAAGGTAATCTCTGAGTTGGGAGGACCTTTAAAGGCATCTAGTCCAACCCATACTTAAACAACAATTCCCTCTGCCATATCCCTCATAACTGGTCACCCAGCCCTTGCTATCTTCCAGGCCAGTCACTTTAAAAAAAATAGTATTTTTTTTGCCGAGTATATGTAAAGACAATTTGTAGCATTCATTTTTACAGGATTTTGATCTCCAAATTTTTCTGCCTCCCTCCCCCTCCCTTCTTCCTAAAATGGTAAGTAATTTGATATAGGTTATCTGAGTCAAGGGCAGCCGCTTTTAGTCAGTTTTTATTGCTAAAAAGCCTTTCCTGATTTATTTTATTTATTTAATTTTTTTGTTCAGCCATTTTTCAGTCTTGTCTCACTCTCTGTGACCCCACCTGGGGTTTCCTTTTGAGAGATGTTAGAGTGGTTTTCCATTTCCTTCTCCAGCTCATTTTACAGGTGAGGAAACTGAGGCAAAGAGGGTGAAGTGACTTGGCCAGGGTCACACAGCTAGTAAGTGTCTGCAGCCTGATTTGGATTCTGGAAGATGAGTCTTCCTGACTCCTGGCCCAGTCCTCTGTGCACTATGGTGCCCCCAGGTGGCCCACCCTATCCTGGACATCCAACCTGTAATTGTCTTTTTTTTTTCCTTCTCCCTTCATTGCTCTTGGTTTGGCCCTCTGGTTTCAGGTAGAACAAAGCTAGTCTCTTTTCCACAAGACAGACCTTCAAGTGCTTGAAGGGAGCTACCATCCCCCCACGGCCACCCCCGTCTAAGTCTTCTTTTTTTCCAAACTAACCACACTTCATTTCTTCACTCATCCTCATGGCTTGACTGCAATGTCCTTCACTCTCTGCTTGCCCTCCTCTGCCTCCTCTTCAGAGGGTCCAGGAATCTTCCAATCTCCCTGCATGCCAACCACAAAAGCACACCTTCCCCAACTACTGTCCAGAGTCTGAAAGGTCATCAAGAGGGCCAGAGTTCTGGACAAGTTACTTTCCCTCTATGGGCCTCAGTTTTCCTTCTCTGTAAGATGAAAAAGTTGGACTTGATCTTTGGGATCCCCTTCTGTCTCTCAATTCTTTTAAAAATTTTAATTGACAGGATTTTTTTACAATGCTTCCATTTCCCAATATATCCTTTCTCCCACCCAGAACCATCACTTATCAAAAAGAATAAAAAATAAAGAGAAAGTACATCAACAAAACCAAGCAGCTTATCAAGTGTGCTTGACACTGTATGCCTTATTCTATACCTCTAGTCCCCCACCTCTTCAGAGAGGGGAGCGGGAGTCAGCTCTGAATTCTATGGCTCTATGACTCCCAAGCAACAGCAGTGCTCCAGATACAAAGGACTTCAAGACAGACAGAGCGCCCGGGAACTCAGAACCACATGGTGTTAGTCCTTGTGTGGGGAAATGAAAACTGCATTGTATAGATAGGGAAAATTCCAATGATGGGTCCAGTGCAAACCACTGTTTCAATAGGCAGGAGGAGAGAAAGAGAAGGATGAAAGAAGGGAGATGAGAAAGAGAAGGAGAGAGGGAAGGAGGAGGAGGAGGAGGAGGAGGAAGAAGAAGAAGAAGAAGAAGAAGAAGGAGGAGGAGGAGGAGGAGGAGGAGGAGGAGGATGGCAGAGAAGAGGAAAAAGAGAAAGAAGAAGAGGAAGAAGGAGAAGTAGAGGAGAGAGAGGAGAGACAGAGAGAGAAGAAGAAGAAGAAAAAGAAGGAGAAGAAGATGAGAGATGAGAGGGGAGAGGGGAGAGTGTTTGGATAGGGACAGAGACATGAGTGAGCAAATGATCAGGAAGACCCTGCCCAAAAGAGTGGGGAACTTGGGGCACAGGGGCATGGAAAGAGACTAATGTCCCCAAAGATGAATTCTGATGAGTTCTTAGGTTCCCAGCATTTCAGAGGCCATATTAGGAGAGTCAAAGTTTTGGGCATGAGGGAGACCATAGTCCTACTGCCCTCTGCCCTGCTCAGACTTCATCTGGATTGTTGAGTTCAGTTCTGGGTGACACATTTTAGGCAGGATGTGGAGAAGTGGGAGTGGGTCCATAGTAGGGCAAGCAAGATGATGGAGGCCTTGACAACAATGCACTGGCCTCATCGGATCATAGATTTCAAGCTGGAAGGAA
>NW_020947542.1:0-4594 GCF_900497805.2 Vombatus ursinus | reverse complement strand
GAGGCTATGTGGATGCACATGGGTTTGTCCTCTTGGTTTGACATGGACTGAGATGCTAATGGGGCTGGCCTCAATGTGAGGGTGTAGGTGACTGCCTTCCCAGTGAGATTTCACAGAAAGCCAATCTCTGAGTTGGGAGGACCCTTAGACGCAACTAGTCCAACCCATACCTAAAGAACAATCCCCTCTGCCATACCCCTGACAACTGGTCACCCAACTCTTGCTTCCTCCCAGGGAAGCCACTTTTTTAAAAAAAAATAGTATTTTATTTTATTTTTTGCCAATTGTATGTAAAGACAATTTGTAGCATTCATTTTTACAGGATTTTGAGTTCCAAATTTTTTTTGCTCCCTCCCCTCTCCTCTTCCTAAAATGGTAAGTAATTTGATATAGGTTATCTGAGTCGAGGGCAGCCACTTTTAGTCAGTTTTTATTGCTAGGAAGCCTATCCTCATTTTGTTGTTGTTGTTGTTTCCAGTTATTTTTCTGTCTTGTTTCACTCTCTGAGACCCCATTTGGAGTTTGCTTGTCAGAGACACTGGAGTGGTTTACATTTCCTTCTCCAGCTCATTTTACAGTTGAGGAAACTGAGGCAAACAGGGTTAAGTGACTTGCCCAGTATCACACAGCTACTAAGTGTCTGAGGCCAGATTTGAACTCAGGAAGATGAATCTTCCTGACTCCAGCACTCTGTCCACTACGTCACCTCACTGCCCACATCAACCCTGTGATATTATTATTATTATTAACACCTTTTTACAGATGAGGAGACTGAGGCTCAGAGATGAGAAGGGACTTGTCTAGGGTCACACAGCTAGTAAGTGTCTGAGGCAGGATTGGAATGTGGGACTTCTTGATTCCAGGCCTGCCCCTCAGTCCACTGCAGCACACTGCCTCCTGGATGTGGCTGTCCAGTGTGTAGGCATCCCTATGTCTGTGTGTGCAGCACACTCAAGGTGTCTAGCTAGCTTTTATGGCTGAAAATCAACTCTTCATTCTTTGAAGCCTTGATGCAATGTCTGGACCATTCATAAAAATATTGCTTTGTTTGCCCTTGCAAAATATGGCATGAATGAGATGCTTAGCACAGTGCCTGACACATAATAGATGCTTAATAAATGCTTATGGACTGACTTATTGACCAAATCCCTGAATTGTCACAGCTTTCCCAGGGAGCATCCACACTAGTGGGTTCTTTCCTGTGGTGGAGGCACAGGTCACTGATGATTAAGCCTATAATTGTATCAATTGCATGTGATACTCAAATGACATTATTGATGCTTATTACAACTGTTATCAGTAATGACAACCACTATAAAGTTTTACAGTGTCTCTATTGAACTCTTTGGGTCCTCAGGTCACATATGTGAACTTTGACTCTTTCTTAGGCTATGTATTCATCTCCTGCCTGGGCTAAAGGGATGACCGTAGGAATGACAGTATTGGATTCCACAACTCAACTTCACAAGTACAAAATAGGAGATCTATGGCTGGATGGTAGTTTATCTGAAAAAGATCTGGGTATATGAGTAGACCACAAGTGCACTTTAAATTAATAGTGATATGGCTGCCAAAAAAGCTAATGTAACTGTAGGTTTTATTAAGAGAGGCAGAGTGTACAGGACTAGGGAAGTGATACTTACATACTATTCTACCTTCATCAGAACATATCTGGGTGACATATTTCAAGAAGGACATTGATAGACTGGAGAGGGTCCACAGGAGGGCAACTGGGAGAGTGAAGGATCTCAAGATCATGGAAAGAGTCAGGCACATTAGCTGTCTTAGAGCATTGGAAAGACTTTCATATAGAAGAGGGATAACTCTTGTACTATTTGACCTTGAAGAGCAGGACTGGGAATGGAAAAGTTTCAAAGAGACGAATTTAGGCTTGATATTAGAGAAAAACTTACTAACATTTTGAGGTATCCCAAAGTGCAATAAACTGCCTTGTAGGGGTAATGGACTTCCTGTCACTGAAGGTCTTCAATCAGAGACCAGAGACCTTGTTGGGGATGGTAGAGAGACGATTTCTCCTCAAGCCAGGTATTGAGGTAGATGGCGCCCTAGGTTTCTTTCTGTGATTCTGGGATCACATTTTTTCAGATGTGGAAATTAGGGCCCAGAGAACTTGAAACTACCTTCCCCTTTGTGGATCTTTAAGGGAGCAGACTAATCCAGTGTAACTTTAGCGGGGAAGAAGGAAGGACTAGGACCAGAGAAAAGTTAGAAAAAATGGCATTTTATAGAAGGAAGAATTTGAAAAATTGGAGCTGTCCAGCACGAGCTTCCTTTGGGAGCTCTTGGTCACTAGGGCTGTTCAGGAGGAGGATGAATGACTGTTAAATCTGGGTGGCACATCAAACTAGATGCTCCCTGAGTGAGATCCTATGATTCTACTGTATCATGGGAAGAAATCACGTTTCATAATGATTGGTTAAAAGAACTAGGGATGTTTTATCTTGGAGAAGAGAAGAGAAGGTGGGTTGAGTAGGAATACAACAGTTGTGTTAAAGTATTTGAAGGGCTGCCATGGGGAAAGAGGGATTGGACTTGATCTGTTTAGTCCCAAAGGGCAGAATCAGGAGCAGTTAGGGGAGCATGGCTGAGGTAGGCCTCATCATGGTGTCAGGAAAAGCTTACCAACAGAATTGTCCAAAAGAGAGGTGGGCTGTGCCAGTGTGAAGGGTTGGGGTAGTGGTAGTGAGCTTCCCCAAATTGAGACCTTCACATAAAGGCTTGTTGAACACTTGTCAGGGGTGTTGTAGATGGAGTTTTTATTTGGATTGGGCGGCTTGGATGTTGGTTGGTTGAACTAGATGATCTTCACATCTCCTTTTAATTCTGAGAGTCCGTGATTCTGTGAAATGGGTATCCCTCCAGTCAACATGTTGTAGATTTCTCATTGAATTAAAAAATGACTTAGTGGAGAAACAGGTGGAAGATGATCAGAGACTAAAAGGCTTGTGGAAAACTCTGCTTCCTGGAATGAACGGCTTCCTCAGGGCATCAAGACATTTCTTGGCTTAGGATTCTTTTTTTAATATTTATTTTCAAAATTAATTTATTTTGAATTATCAACAATCACTTGCATAAGCTTTTGAGCTTTAAATTTTTCTCCCTCTCCCTCCCATTCTCCCTCCCCAAGACGGCATGCAATCTGATATACATATCCATATACATTCCTATTAAACATATTTTTACATTAGTGATGTTGTAAGGAAGAATTAGAACCAATAGGAGGATCCACAAGAAAGAGAAAACAAAACACAACAGAAGAAAAAAAATAGCAAATAGTCTGCTTCTATCTGCATTCAGACTCCATCGTTCTTTCTCTGGATGTGGATAGCATTTTCCATCACAAGGCCTTTGGAGATGTCTTAGATCCTTGTATTGCTGAGAAGGGCTAAGTCTATCAATATTAGTCATTGCACAACGTGGCTGTTACTGTGTACAACATTCTCCTGGTTCTGCTTACTTTGCTCCGCATCAGACCATACAAGTCTTTCCAGGTTTTTCTGAAGTCTTGGCTTAGAATTCTTAAGGTGAATAATCTCAGTTTGTGAGGTGAGGCAGCAGCAGTCAGAAGCTCTGGGTTTGAATTCTGGCTCTGCCCCTTCCTATCTGTGATTTTGGACAGGTCCCTTCCCTTCCTTGGGCCCCAGTTTCTTCCCCTATTAAAATGAAGAAGCAAGGGGGTGAAAAACCAATATACAAAGCCAGCAGTCTGGGCTTGACCTTAGACTTCCCTTCCAGCTCTTACTGTAATGCTTTCCCCACCCCACTCTCTGTCTTCTGTGTAGCTCTAATACTGGGAAGTCCAAGATCAGGGGCTGTCCTTGGAGCACACTGTGAGTCATGGAAGGAAGAAGAATTTGTCCCTGGGTTCCCTAAGTCACGAGAGGGAGAGGTACTTCTTAGAACAGATTACCAACTCTATCAGCAGAAGATAGTCTTCTGAAAACACAGCTTGTCCCTGAAGCTCCCACTTCCGGCACCATTCTTTAAAAGAGCTGGGAGGCACCTGCTGGTGATTAGAGACCCCAGGAAAAAAAAATGAATGAGAGGGGTCAAGCTGGAGATACGCAGTCCTCATAAAACATTAACAATGAACAACTTGGCAACAAGCCAGGCAGAACTCTTGAGCAGTAGTTCTGTTGTTTTAAGCTGATTTCCCCCTTCTTGGTTAATCTAGGAAATCAACAACAAAGGCAATTAATGACATTCCATTGTCCAACACTCCCACATAATCACTACTGAATTGGAACAGATTTATGGGGAGTTGTAGGGGTGTGTGTGTGTGTTTATGTTATGCTATAAAAACTGGGGACACTGCACTTTGGGGGCAGAGTCTGGAAGGGATGGCCCTCAGCAATGCAAGGGCAGAAGAGGGAAGATGGGAGCTTTTTTCTTGCCAGGTCACCGCAGTGAATGGGGACATTTCATTTACTCCTTGCCAATTCAACAACCATTTACTACATGTGAGACGCCATGTTCAACCCCGGCGGGAGGGAGGCGAAGATGAGCAACAATGCACTGGGCTCATAGGATCATAGATTTCAAGCTGGAAGGAACTTTAGGGGTCAGCCACTGC
>NW_020947541.1:0-4594 GCF_900497805.2 Vombatus ursinus | reverse complement strand
GAGGCTATGTGGATGCACATGGGTTTGTCCTCTTGGTTTGACATGGACTGAGATGCTAATGGGGCTGGCCTCAATGTGAGGGTGTAGGTGACTGCCTTCCCAGTGAGATTTCACAGAAAGCCAATCTCTGAGTTGGGAGGACCCTTAGACGCAACTAGTCCAACCCATACCTAAAGAACAATCCCCTCTGCCATACCCCTGACAACTGGTCACCCAACTCTTGCTTCCTCCCAGGGAAGCCACTTTTTTAAAAAAAAATAGTATTTTATTTTATTTTTTGCCAATTGTATGTAAAGACAATTTGTAGCATTCATTTTTACAGGATTTTGAGTTCCAAATTTTTTTTGCTCCCTCCCCTCTCCTCTTCCTAAAATGGTAAGTAATTTGATATAGGTTATCTGAGTCGAGGGCAGCCACTTTTAGTCAGTTTTTATTGCTAGGAAGCCTATCCTCATTTTGTTGTTGTTGTTGTTTCCAGTTATTTTTCTGTCTTGTTTCACTCTCTGAGACCCCATTTGGAGTTTGCTTGTCAGAGACACTGGAGTGGTTTACATTTCCTTCTCCAGCTCATTTTACAGTTGAGGAAACTGAGGCAAACAGGGTTAAGTGACTTGCCCAGTATCACACAGCTACTAAGTGTCTGAGGCCAGATTTGAACTCAGGAAGATGAATCTTCCTGACTCCAGCACTCTGTCCACTACGTCACCTCACTGCCCACATCAACCCTGTGATATTATTATTATTATTAACACCTTTTTACAGATGAGGAGACTGAGGCTCAGAGATGAGAAGGGACTTGTCTAGGGTCACACAGCTAGTAAGTGTCTGAGGCAGGATTGGAATGTGGGACTTCTTGATTCCAGGCCTGCCCCTCAGTCCACTGCAGCACACTGCCTCCTGGATGTGGCTGTCCAGTGTGTAGGCATCCCTATGTCTGTGTGTGCAGCACACTCAAGGTGTCTAGCTAGCTTTTATGGCTGAAAATCAACTCTTCATTCTTTGAAGCCTTGATGCAATGTCTGGACCATTCATAAAAATATTGCTTTGTTTGCCCTTGCAAAATATGGCATGAATGAGATGCTTAGCACAGTGCCTGACACATAATAGATGCTTAATAAATGCTTATGGACTGACTTATTGACCAAATCCCTGAATTGTCACAGCTTTCCCAGGGAGCATCCACACTAGTGGGTTCTTTCCTGTGGTGGAGGCACAGGTCACTGATGATTAAGCCTATAATTGTATCAATTGCATGTGATACTCAAATGACATTATTGATGCTTATTACAACTGTTATCAGTAATGACAACCACTATAAAGTTTTACAGTGTCTCTATTGAACTCTTTGGGTCCTCAGGTCACATATGTGAACTTTGACTCTTTCTTAGGCTATGTATTCATCTCCTGCCTGGGCTAAAGGGATGACCGTAGGAATGACAGTATTGGATTCCACAACTCAACTTCACAAGTACAAAATAGGAGATCTATGGCTGGATGGTAGTTTATCTGAAAAAGATCTGGGTATATGAGTAGACCACAAGTGCACTTTAAATTAATAGTGATATGGCTGCCAAAAAAGCTAATGTAACTGTAGGTTTTATTAAGAGAGGCAGAGTGTACAGGACTAGGGAAGTGATACTTACATACTATTCTACCTTCATCAGAACATATCTGGGTGACATATTTCAAGAAGGACATTGATAGACTGGAGAGGGTCCACAGGAGGGCAACTGGGAGAGTGAAGGATCTCAAGATCATGGAAAGAGTCAGGCACATTAGCTGTCTTAGAGCATTGGAAAGACTTTCATATAGAAGAGGGATAACTCTTGTACTATTTGACCTTGAAGAGCAGGACTGGGAATGGAAAAGTTTCAAAGAGACGAATTTAGGCTTGATATTAGAGAAAAACTTACTAACATTTTGAGGTATCCCAAAGTGCAATAAACTGCCTTGTAGGGGTAATGGACTTCCTGTCACTGAAGGTCTTCAATCAGAGACCAGAGACCTTGTTGGGGATGGTAGAGAGACGATTTCTCCTCAAGCCAGGTATTGAGGTAGATGGCGCCCTAGGTTTCTTTCTGTGATTCTGGGATCACATTTTTTCAGATGTGGAAATTAGGGCCCAGAGAACTTGAAACTACCTTCCCCTTTGTGGATCTTTAAGGGAGCAGACTAATCCAGTGTAACTTTAGCGGGGAAGAAGGAAGGACTAGGACCAGAGAAAAGTTAGAAAAAATGGCATTTTATAGAAGGAAGAATTTGAAAAATTGGAGCTGTCCAGCACGAGCTTCCTTTGGGAGCTCTTGGTCACTAGGGCTGTTCAGGAGGAGGATGAATGACTGTTAAATCTGGGTGGCACATCAAACTAGATGCTCCCTGAGTGAGATCCTATGATTCTACTGTATCATGGGAAGAAATCACGTTTCATAATGATTGGTTAAAAGAACTAGGGATGTTTTATCTTGGAGAAGAGAAGAGAAGGTGGGTTGAGTAGGAATACAACAGTTGTGTTAAAGTATTTGAAGGGCTGCCATGGGGAAAGAGGGATTGGACTTGATCTGTTTAGTCCCAAAGGGCAGAATCAGGAGCAGTTAGGGGAGCATGGCTGAGGTAGGCCTCATCATGGTGTCAGGAAAAGCTTACCAACAGAATTGTCCAAAAGAGAGGTGGGCTGTGCCAGTGTGAAGGGTTGGGGTAGTGGTAGTGAGCTTCCCCAAATTGAGACCTTCACATAAAGGCTTGTTGAACACTTGTCAGGGGTGTTGTAGATGGAGTTTTTATTTGGATTGGGCGGCTTGGATGTTGGTTGGTTGAACTAGATGATCTTCACATCTCCTTTTAATTCTGAGAGTCCGTGATTCTGTGAAATGGGTATCCCTCCAGTCAACATGTTGTAGATTTCTCATTGAATTAAAAAATGACTTAGTGGAGAAACAGGTGGAAGATGATCAGAGACTAAAAGGCTTGTGGAAAACTCTGCTTCCTGGAATGAACGGCTTCCTCAGGGCATCAAGACATTTCTTGGCTTAGGATTCTTTTTTTAATATTTATTTTCAAAATTAATTTATTTTGAATTATCAACAATCACTTGCATAAGCTTTTGAGCTTTAAATTTTTCTCCCTCTCCCTCCCATTCTCCCTCCCCAAGACGGCATGCAATCTGATATACATATCCATATACATTCCTATTAAACATATTTTTACATTAGTGATGTTGTAAGGAAGAATTAGAACCAATAGGAGGATCCACAAGAAAGAGAAAACAAAACACAACAGAAGAAAAAAAATAGCAAATAGTCTGCTTCTATCTGCATTCAGACTCCATCGTTCTTTCTCTGGATGTGGATAGCATTTTCCATCACAAGGCCTTTGGAGATGTCTTAGATCCTTGTATTGCTGAGAAGGGCTAAGTCTATCAATATTAGTCATTGCACAACGTGGCTGTTACTGTGTACAACATTCTCCTGGTTCTGCTTACTTTGCTCCGCATCAGACCATACAAGTCTTTCCAGGTTTTTCTGAAGTCTTGGCTTAGAATTCTTAAGGTGAATAATCTCAGTTTGTGAGGTGAGGCAGCAGCAGTCAGAAGCTCTGGGTTTGAATTCTGGCTCTGCCCCTTCCTATCTGTGATTTTGGACAGGTCCCTTCCCTTCCTTGGGCCCCAGTTTCTTCCCCTATTAAAATGAAGAAGCAAGGGGGTGAAAAACCAATATACAAAGCCAGCAGTCTGGGCTTGACCTTAGACTTCCCTTCCAGCTCTTACTGTAATGCTTTCCCCACCCCACTCTCTGTCTTCTGTGTAGCTCTAATACTGGGAAGTCCAAGATCAGGGGCTGTCCTTGGAGCACACTGTGAGTCATGGAAGGAAGAAGAATTTGTCCCTGGGTTCCCTAAGTCACGAGAGGGAGAGGTACTTCTTAGAACAGATTACCAACTCTATCAGCAGAAGATAGTCTTCTGAAAACACAGCTTGTCCCTGAAGCTCCCACTTCCGGCACCATTCTTTAAAAGAGCTGGGAGGCACCTGCTGGTGATTAGAGACCCCAGGAAAAAAAAATGAATGAGAGGGGTCAAGCTGGAGATACGCAGTCCTCATAAAACATTAACAATGAACAACTTGGCAACAAGCCAGGCAGAACTCTTGAGCAGTAGTTCTGTTGTTTTAAGCTGATTTCCCCCTTCTTGGTTAATCTAGGAAATCAACAACAAAGGCAATTAATGACATTCCATTGTCCAACACTCCCACATAATCACTACTGAATTGGAACAGATTTATGGGGAGTTGTAGGGGTGTGTGTGTGTGTTTATGTTATGCTATAAAAACTGGGGACACTGCACTTTGGGGGCAGAGTCTGGAAGGGATGGCCCTCAGCAATGCAAGGGCAGAAGAGGGAAGATGGGAGCTTTTTTCTTGCCAGGTCACCGCAGTGAATGGGGACATTTCATTTACTCCTTGCCAATTCAACAACCATTTACTACATGTGAGACGCCATGTTCAACCCCGGCGGGAGGGAGGCGAAGATGAGCAACAATGCACTGGGCTCATAGGATCATAGATTTCAAGCTGGAAGGAACTTTAGGGGTCAGCCACTGC
>NW_020947540.1:0-2117 GCF_900497805.2 Vombatus ursinus | reverse complement strand
CCTATTTTATGTCATGAGGTCCCTCTGGCAATCTGGTGAAGTTTTTAGGCCCCCTTTTAGAATAATGTTTTAAAATGCATAAAATAAAACACGTAGAATTACAAAGGAGACCAATTATATAGAAATAAAGATGTAATTTTTTTTTTCCAATCCAAGTTCTTGAATCCCCTGAAATCTGCTTCTAGAATCCCCAGTGTTGGTAATCCCTGTCAATAAAGATCACAGCCACTACTGTGATACTTTGAAGATGGTTTGAGGAGGTGTTACCAAAACAAACCATCATCACTGGTGGCTAGCCTTCGAGACATGAGTGGACCCTTTTGAATTTAGTTAGTTAGTTCCTCATGATAGATTCATAACCTGTTGTTGTCCAGGCAGTGTTTGAAAGCTTTTCAGTACAGAACAAATTACCCAGAGATTTTGCTTCTTTCATTGCCCTAGTTTTTAAGACTTTAAGGTCACCTCCATTCCATAATGAAATAGTACTGTAGGACTAGAGGGGAAAAAAAAAGAAATAAACTAGGATTTACACATGAAGGGCAAAATTCCAAAGCTGAGATTTCTTGGAATTGCGAATCACTAAAGCATGTATGGGTAGTATCATTTGCTGCTCATCCCACTGTGAACCAACTTCCCCTGTTAATGCCTAGTTTCTTGTGCGTGGGCTAGGCAATTCCAAAGGAGATTTATAAATACTTGTTACGAAAAAAGCAATTGAAAATAGACAGAACCCTTTCAGCCGTGGATTCTCACAGCAGAAAATGTCAGCTCTAATCTTAGCTTCTTCTTCTAACTTATGTGTTTATTAAGCAAATTAATTAGATTGCTTTTTTTTAAATCTTTTGCTCTGTGAAGAGCAAGCTAAGCTACACTTGGGTAGGTTCCACAAAGATTTATAATTCCACACCAATAACATAGGTCTAGTGATAAGCTCTTAAGTTGTCTTGGCCTGACCCATTATAAAATTGGTTCAGGATTATACATATGTAATATTTAATTAACTATCTCCTAAATAATGCTGCACCTTAAAGATACTTTATATAAAGAAATATCTACTAAGTTTACAATACTGCATTATAACATGTAATTTTCTGGACTCTCATACACATGTGTACAGGCAAATACACATACATAATAAATACAATCATATACACACATATATAAATACACTCTTTTTGAGCTAGGAGGAATGGGAAGGTATACCATAATTCCAGTATTTTACAGGCTGGTAATTAGAAAGCTTGGTCTTATGAAAATAAGAGGAAAATAGTCTGGATTAGCAATTTCTCTACCCAGGATGATCTCCAGACTATCTTAATCTCCTTGTCCTTTCTCCCAAAAGTAGGGCTTAGTCTTAGCTATTAATGCCATTTTCACTCTAGCTAAGAAGATAAGCAGCTAGGTTTCTAAGATTATTGAGTCAGTGATCATAAAAAAGGAAAAGGGAAAAAAATGCAAACCTTTTACAGCTTAAAGAACACTTCCACTCTCAACCCTATTTCCCCTAATGTGAAGAGTCAGAACTGTCATGCATCTGACTTGCAACAACCAAATCATGTTATTAAGAGAGATGTGAACTTCGGTAGGCCTCCCTCCCCTGCCCCTCCCACACCAACCAAAATTAGCATCATCAGGAAAATGTAACACCAGAAAAGGAAGTAGACTGGTCACAGAGTCAGAATGAAAAACAATAGCTGGGAAGTCCAAGTAGTATATCTTTACTCCTCAAGTTATTAAAAAGAACCAGGGGAAAGCATCTGATGCTCACTGGATTATCTATGATAAAATAGGATGAGAAGGTTGCGATTTGTATTGGTGGAGGGAGTACTCATATCAGTGGCATCCCTAATACATCAAAATATCATTTTCCCATTCCCACTGCAACCTTTCTAGAATAGTCTATAATTTTTCCCTGTCTAGACTACTGTAATAACCTAGCCTTTCACAACCTGGTCCCCTCCTACTTTCCTAGTCTTCTTATATCCACTCCCGTTTACTCCACTCCAGTGACACTGTTTTCCTTGCACAAGACTTTGCATCTCCCTACTCTGGGCATTTTCACTGACTGTCCCTATTTTATGTCATGAGGTCCCTCTGGCAATCTGGTGAAGTTTTTA
>NW_020947539.1:0-1029 GCF_900497805.2 Vombatus ursinus | reverse complement strand
AAGAGCAAATAAACAAAGAGTGGTAAACAGTACCTCGTGGTTGTCTATGAAACAAATAAAAGAAAAAAAGAGAGAAACAGAGAGGTTAGATTCACCATTGTTTCAGCAGCTTTTCCAAGTAGGTATATGTCTTTCATTGCCTGTTGAGTTCTGTGTAGAAGCCAATCAGTGAGCTAGGGAAATAAAAAGACTCCAAATGAAAGAAAATTAGAGTCAGTCTCCTGGAAAGTGTCATTCATTTCAGATTCTGCTCAGTGCTCACTACCCTCTGCCTCCATTCCCCTTGCTGATTCTCCCTCTGACTCACTTTTATATATCTCAAAAAGAGATTTCAAAACTGCCAGTACAGCAGAAAATTTCTGCCCTCCAGTTCCAAACCTTTGATAACTTCACCTCTTTATGGGTTGAGAAAATTGCAACTCCTAGAGTCTATAATGACTTTTAGCCCCTATCATAAGGCAACCAGGCCAAGGTCTCTATGACCTTATGCAAATATGTGAAGACAAATATGATAAGGTGTTTCTTTGTCCTAAGTATGGCATCCTTCATGTTTTTATTAATATGGTGAACTACAGACAAGTGCTTCTGCTCCAGGAAATAATAACTCACATTTTTATAGCATTTTAAAGTTTACAAAGCACTTTCATCACAAGAACTCTATGAGATACGTATTACAAGTATTATTATCCTCATTCTACAAATGAGGAAACTGAGGTATAGAAAGCTTAAGTGACTTTCTCATAGAGACTCAGCTGATAAATTTTGGATCTGGAATTGAAACTTAGGTCTCTCCATTCCATATTCAAAACTTCTCCCATTGCACCATATACTAGGTACCCTATCTTTAGCAAAAAAGAGCACCAGCCTGGGGGCACACAAGACCTCCTTGGACACAGTCTGACACACATGGAACCCATCCCTAAGACTCTTAGCCCACCCTACCTGATATTAAATTTGGTATAGCCAATTATCCTCTGGTTTTCCCCTTATCCATGATCTCTACAGTAAAGACAATAATTCAGTAGCAAT
>NW_020947538.1:0-1229 GCF_900497805.2 Vombatus ursinus | reverse complement strand
CGCTGCCAGAAACACCTCGGATTCATTATGTGTTTGATTTTGAATTAATTTTTGGTTGTTGCACGTTCAGAAACCTTTTATTGTTGCCAAATTTTTTGCACCCCCACATTCAGTTCCGCAACAACCCTCAGCTTAAGAAGTGCTGTACTAGAAGACTTGTATTTGATCTTGGAGGCAATAGGATATTGAACGGGGAGGATAGGGTATGAAGCGGGTATGTGCAAAATGGTCAAACCTTTGCTTAAGGAAGATCAATTTGACAAGAATGAAGGATGGACTGGAGTGGAGAGAAACTTGAGGCAGGAAGACCACTCAGCAGACTGCTACAGTAGTCTAGTCACAAAGTGATGAAGGCCTGCATCAAGGTAGTGTCATTGTCAGGGGAGAGGAGGGGATGAATAGGAAGGATGTTATGAAGGTGAAGTTGATAGGAATGGAAAACAGATTGAATATGGGGGGTGAGAGTGAAGAGTCTCAGATCTGTATTTCTTGCCTTTGTCTCTCTCCTGACTGCCAGTCTCATATCTCCAACTGCTTATGGTACATCTCAAAGTCACCACCATCTTTCCAGTCACTCTCAACCTAGTTATTATCCTTGACTCTTCACTCTCACCCCCCATATTCAATCTGTTTTCCATTCCTATCAACTTCACCTTCATAACATCCTTCCTATTCATCCCCTCCTCTCCCCTGACAATGACACTACCTTGATGCAGGCCTTCATCACTTTGTGACTAGACTACTGTAGCAGTCTGCTGAGTGGTCTTCCTGCCTCAAGTTTCTCTCCACTCCAGTCCATCCTTCATTCTTGTCAAATTGATCTTCCTTAAGCAAAGGTTTGACCATTTTGCACATACCCGCTTCATACCCTATCCTCCCCGTTCAATATCCTATTGCCTCCAAGATCAAATACAAGTCTTCTAGTACAGCACTTCTTAAGCTGAGGGTTGTTGCGGAACTGAATGTGGGGGTGCAAAAAATTTGGCAACAATAAAAGGTTTCTGAACGTGCAACAACCAAAAATTAATTCAAAATCAAACACATAATGAATCCGAGGTGTTTCTGGCAGCGTTTTGTTGGTGTTTTGTGGAATGATGGCATGTGCAGTGCAAAGTGTGTGTTCAGAACCAAGGCTACAGTGAAGTTGTGCAGTGCAGCATGAGCAAGCGCTGCCAGAAACACCTCGGATTCATTATGTGTTTGATTTTGAATTAATTTTTGGTTGTTGC
>NW_020947537.1:0-3140 GCF_900497805.2 Vombatus ursinus | reverse complement strand
TGAGAGGTATAGCCTGAAACTGTGTCTTGATGGTAAGTAAAAACTTAAGATAAAAGAGAAGATGAGGAAAGCCCCAGCTAGATTGAGCCTGCTATCTGGTTCTTTCTGAAGTCCCCTTTCCTCACAGAACATGCACAGAAGATGGTGATGAGAATTGTGAGGGGTTTAGAAACCATTCCACATGAAGAACATTTGAAGGAACTAGAGCAGGAGCAGAAGACTCTTAGATGGGACAAAACAGATGTCTTGCAACATTTGAGAAGGTGTCTTGCAGCATTTAAGAGATTTTGCCATAACTTGAAGGGACCTGGGATCTGGAGGGTTAATTGGGACTCTGGGACAAAGAAGAGGGAAGGTGATGGTGGAACCTGGATAGTAGATAGAAGATGAGAAAATCCTAGACAGAGTTCAGCCTAGACTAGGGGCAGAGTAGTCATGGGAAATGTGGCAAAATAACCAGAAATACAGTGACCTCAAATACTGGCACTGTAGTTTGGGTGGAGAGTATCAATCAATAATGTCTAATAAAGACAATTTACCTCTCCAAAACTCTGCCGTAATAAAGGAATGAAATATTTCTGGATTGCCTCAACTGCCTATACTTTTTACCACCAACATTCCTCCTATTGCAGTAAAGATTACCATACAATTGGGAGAACTCTGAATGTACTATACTTTGGAAGTAGGTAGGGTACCAGTGGATAACAGAAAGGAGGAAAAGACCATGATCTAGCAGTTAATCTTTGGAAGGAATTTTTGCTCCCCTTTGGGACTCCTAGGTCATCTTGGGAATGGCAATAAGTGATAATAAGAACCCAGTTAGAGGAGTCTTCTGTTTGTAATCTACCAAAGGGAGTGCTCTGTTTTGTCTCATACTTCAAAGACTAGCTGTTTATGCCTAATCTAGATACCCTTAGCTTAAGCCCATTTCATGTCCTTCCTTCTAAAAGATGGACAATAGATGGTCACCATTCTCCAAAAGAAAAACTCTTATAGAATAAAGACCCCGCTGTTATTTTTTTCCAACCAAATAATAACAAGCACAGAATCTCTGAGTTAGAAAAGACTCTCAGGAAAAGGTTCGAATCTAACCAATGCTTAAATAGGTATCCCCTCTGAAAAAGCTTGTACAAGTGAGTATCCACCCTCCACTTGAGTTGATGGTAACACCACTCCCATTTTTTAAATTAGATTGTATTTTTATAAACTAAGAAGCATTTTTCCCCTCTCCTTTCCACTCCTCCCTAGTGGAAAGAAAAAGAAAACCCTTATAACAAATATACATAATCAATCAAAACAAATTCCCACATTGGCCACATTCAAAGTATATGTCTCTTTCTTTATATTTAGTCATTACTTCTCTGTGAGGAGTATGGCAATATTCTTCATCATTGGTCTTCTGAAGTCTTAGTGGGTCATTGCTTTGATCAGAAGTCTTAAGTCTTTCAAAGGTTTTAATTTTTACAATGTTACTTTTATGGTATAAATTATTCTCCTAATTCTGCTTGTTTCATTCTATTAATTCGTAGAAGTCATTTCAGGTTTCTCTAAAACCATGCTCCTCATAGCCAAAATTCAGAGCTTTCACATCAAAGAAAAAAATACCACAAGCATTCAGAAAGAAAGCGTTCAAATACTAAGGAACCATAGTCAAGATTACACAAATTACCACATTTTTTTTTAAAAAAAGGAACATATATAATATGACAAGGTACATCAGCTTATAGTCAAGAATAACTTACCCAACAAAATGGAGTTTTCTCCTTTAGTTGGGGGGAAATGTGTCTTTAACGAAATAGAGGACTTCAAAACACTCTTGATGAAGAGAGGAGAGCTGAGCAGAAATTTTGAAATATAAACAGAGAAGTCAAAAGAACCATAAAAGCCACTCCCTCTTGAGGAAACCTGTTCTACTTAAATTGTCTCTCATTATCTTAAGCCAAAATCTGCCTTTCTGCAACCTGTAACCATTGCTGTCCTCTGGGATTAAACAGAATAAGGTTAATCTCTCTTCCATGTAGCAGCCTTTCAAAAATTTGTAGATTGTAATTATGTAACTGCTTAATTAAACTGCCTACTTTTAACTTTTGCAGGTTATTTTCTTCAACAGATTATCCCCTTGTATCCTAAAATTGAGGAATGACTGCCTCCACCCCCACCCCTAGCATTTTGGTTGGAGCTTCTGTGGCAAAATTATTGGAAAACATAAATAAGTCAAACAGCATAGGCAGGCATAGTTGGGGGGTGAGTTTCATCCCTGGAGCAAATGCTTACATCATTGAAATCATAGGTCCATTTTGGTACTATTTATGTAATATCTGATACCTTCTATGAACTCTATATGTTTCTCTAACATTGTGTGACCACCTAAGCATCCTGGTCACTACTTTGGTCAATGCTGAACAATTTCAAGACTGACAATACCTTGACCTGCAAGGATTACTTTAATGTTGCAGGGGGAAATGGACTTTCGTCTTTCAGCACTCTGGGGATACTATAGAAGGAACTTCTTTCTGTAATGTCTTGAGGTTATCACTGACCTATGTGACCTGATGTGTTTTGGATTTACAGGAACATTGATTTAAAGTGGGAGGGGACCTTAGAAATCATCTAATCCAACCTCTTCATTTTACGAAATCCTACATTTTACAAATGAAGAAACTGAACAAAAAGGATTTTGACTTGTTTAGTATTACGCAGGTAGTAAGTGACAGAGCCATGGTTTGAACCCCTGTCCTTTGATTCCAGATCCAAGGCTTTTGCCACCACACCATGGCTACAGTTAGCTACAGTGATCCTTTTCCTCCTACTGCTCTGCAGCCTCTAGGTCACAACACTGGTGTTCAGAACTCTCATGGGAAGGTCAACATTATTGGGATAAACAGAACAAAGGGATCCTTTGTCAGAAGGATAATAGAAACTGAAGACAATTACCATCCAGTGGCACTATCATGCATGTAAGAAGTGTAGTGGAGGCAGCTAGGTGGCGCAGTGGATAGAGTCAGGAGGACCTGAGTTGAAATCTGGTCTCCCAGACACATAGTACTTCCTAGCTGTGTGACCCTGGGCAAGTCACTTAACCCCAATTGCCAAAGAAGAAGGAGAAGAAGGAGAAGAAGGAGAAGAAGGAGAAGAAGGAG
>NW_020947536.1:0-2361 GCF_900497805.2 Vombatus ursinus | reverse complement strand
AGAAGAAGAAGAAGAAGAAGAAGAAGAAGAAGAAGAAGAAGAAGAAGTGTAATGTCCTTTTTGGTTTGGGGTTAGGAGACAATAAGGCCAGAGTGTTATAGGGCAGAACCATTCACTGGTCTTCCCCACTGTAGGACTTAGGACTGATTCTTGACAGTAAACATGGTCCCCAGTTCTGAGACCTGGGCTGTAAATAACAAAGAATTAGTTCCCTTTAGGTATTGAACAACCTTCAAAGAGGATTCTAAACTATCTTGCAACTCTACAATCAAACCAGACCCAGAGAAAATCCATCTTCATACCAGACAAATTAAATCTCAGAATACTGAAAGAACTTGTGTGACCATGTTGTTACTGCTGCTAATATCTGAAGAATCATGAAAAGCAGGAAAGGAGTTAGAAGACTGGAGATGGATAAATATCCCAATTTTCCTTTCACATAATAAATGCTTGTTTGATTGACTTTCAAAGAAAGGAAAAGAAATTATAGAAATTATAGATTGGCAATATTTCCATCAGTCCTAGCATAACTAAAGATTTTTAAATAAATCATTTGTAATTACTCATGAAAAAAGTGCTCTCCTGGAGCCAGCATAGGTTCACTCAGAATAAGTCATAGTAAACTAAACTAATTTCCCATGTGGATAGGTTTAGAAGATTAGAATGTCAAGGTAACACCATAGACATAAAATAGGTAGGTTGTAGTAAGACATTTGACCAAGACTTTCATGAAATCCAGATAGATGAGATGGAGAAATGCGTATTGTAGGATGCTATGTTTAGAGGAATCTGTACTTTGGTGAATGACTAGATGCAAAAAGCATTGATCACCATCAACTTGCAAGGTGATTTCTTGGGTTGTGTCTTAAGGCTTTGTGTCTGGCCCTATCTTGCTCAGTAATTTTATGTTAGACTTTGATGAAGACACAAAAGGCATTTCTGTCAATCTTGCACAAAACACAATGCTTTGGAGGAATACCTAATGAGTTGGATGACAGAAATAGGATTCAAAATGACTGATAAAGCCTGGAATCTTGGGCCTAAACTAATAAGATGATGTATAATAGGGGTAAATATAAAATTCTGCACTTATATTTTAAAGATTTACTGTGCTGAGGCAGTTGGGGTTAAGTGACTTGCCCAGAGTCACATAGCTAGTAAGTGCTATGTGTCTGAGGCCAGTTTTGAACTCAGGTCCTCCTGACTCCAAGGCCAATGCTCTATCCACTGCACCACCTACCTGCCCCAGCACAGTAAATCTTTAAAATATAAGTGCAGAATTTTATATTTACCCCTATTATACATCATCTTATTAGTTTAGGCCCAAGATTCCAGGCTTTATCAGTCATTTTGAATCCTATTTCTGTCATCCAACTCATTAGGTATTCCTCCAAAGCATTGTGTTTTGTGCAAGATTGACAGAAATGCCTTTTGTGTCTTCATCAAAGTCTAACATAAAATTACTGAGCAAGATAGGGCCAGACACAAAGCCTTAAGACACAACCCAAGAAATCACCTTGCAAGTTGATGGTGATCAATGCTTTTTGCATCTAGTCATTCACCAAAGTACAGATTCCTCTAAACATAGCATCCTACAATACGCATTTCTCCATCTCATCTATCTGGATTTCATGAAAGTCTTGGTCAAATGTCTTACTACAACCTACCTATTTTATGTCTATGGTGTTACCTTGACATTCTAATCTTCTAAACCTATCCACATGGGAAATTAGTTTAGTTTACTATGACTTATTCTAAGTGAACCTATGCTGGCTCCAGGAGAGCACTTTTTTCATGAGTAATTACAAATGATTTATTTAAAAATCTTTAGTTATGCTAGGACTGATGGAAATATTGCCAATCTATAATTTCTATAATTTCTTTTCCTTTCTTTGAAAGTCAATCAAACAAGCATTTATTATGTGAAAGGAAAATTGGGATATTTATCCATCTCCAGTCTTCTAACTCCTTTCCTGCTTTTCATGATTCTTCAGATATTAGCAGCAGTAACAACATGGTCACACAAGTTCTTTCAGTATTCTGAGATTTAATTTGTCTGGTATGAAGATGGATTTTCTCTGGGTCTGGTTTGATTGTAGAGTTGCAAGATAGTTTAGAATCCTCTTTGAAGGTTGTTCAATACCTAAAGGGAACTAATTCTTTGTTATTTACAGCCCAGGTCTCAGAACTGGGGACCATGTTTACTGTCAAGAATCAGTCCTAAGTCCTACAGTGGGGAAGACCAGTGAATGGTTCTGCCCTATAACACTCTGGCCTTATTGTCTCCTAACCCCAAACCAAAAAGGACATTACACTTCTTCTTCTTCTTCTTCTTCTTCTTCTTCTTCTTCTTCTTCTTCT
>NW_020947535.1:0-3140 GCF_900497805.2 Vombatus ursinus | reverse complement strand
CTCCTTCTTCTCCTTCTTCTCCTTCTTCTCCTTCTTCTCCTTCTTCTTTGGCAATTGGGGTTAAGTGACTTGCCCAGGGTCACACAGCTAGGAAGTACTATGTGTCTGGGAGACCAGATTTCAACTCAGGTCCTCCTGACTCTATCCACTGCGCCACCTAGCTGCCTCCACTACACTTCTTACATGCATGATAGTGCCACTGGATGGTAATTGTCTTCAGTTTCTATTATCCTTCTGACAAAGGATCCCTTTGATCTGTTTATCCCAATAATGTTGACCTTCCCATGAGAGTTCTGAACACCAGTGTTGTAACCTAGAGGCTGCAGAGCAGTAGGAGGAAAAGGATCACTGTAGCTAACTGTAGCCATGGTGTGGTGGCAAAAGCCTTGGATCTGGAATCAAAGGACAGGGGTTCAAACCATGGCTCTGTCACTTACTACCTGCGTAATACTAAACAAGTCAAAATCCTTTTTGTTCAGTTTCTTCATTTGTAAAATGTAGGATTTTGTAAAATGAAGAGGTTGGATTAGATGATTTCTAAGGTCCCCTCCCACTTTAAATCAATGTTCCTGTAAATCCAAAACACATCAGGTCACATAGGTCAGTGATAACCTTAAGACATTACAGAAAGAAGTTCCTTCTATAGTATCCCCAGAGTGCTGAAAGACGAAAGGCCATTTCCCCCTGCAACATTAAAGTAATCCTTGCAGGTCAAGGTATTGTCAGTCTTGAAATTGTTCAGCATTGACCAAAGTAGTGACCAGGATGCTTAGGTGGTCACACAATGTTAGAGAAACATATAGAGTTCATAGAAGGTATCAGATATTACATAAATAGTACCAAAATGGACCTATGATTTCAATGAT
Source organism: Vombatus ursinus (assembly GCF_900497805.2). NCBI lineage: Eukaryota > Metazoa > Chordata > Mammalia > Diprotodontia > Vombatidae > Vombatus > Vombatus ursinus. Next base: position 2,274 of record NW_020947535.1, on the reverse strand, counting down.
GTAAGCATTTGCTCCAGGGATGAAACTCACCCCCCAACTATGCCTGCCTATGCTGTTTGACTTATTTATGTTTTCCAATAATTTTGCCACAGAAGCTCCAACCAAAATGCTAGGGGTGGGGGTGGAGGCAGTCATTCCTCAATTTTAGGATACAAGGGGATAATCTGTTGAAGAAAATAACCTGCAAAAGTTAAAAGTAGGCAGTTTAATTAAGCAGTTACATAATTACAATCTACAAATTTTTGAAAGGCTGCTACATGGAAGAGAGATTAACCTTATTCTGTTTAATCCCAGAGGACAGCAATGGTTACAGGTTGCAGAAAGGCAGATTTTGGCTTAAGATAATGAGAGACAATTTAAGTAGAACAGGTTTCCTCAAGAGGGAGTGGCTTTTATGGTTCTTTTGACTTCTCTGTTTATATTTCAAAATTTCTGCTCAGCTCTCCTCTCTTCATCAAGAGTGTTTTGAAGTCCTCTATTTCGTTAAAGACACATTTCCCCCCAACTAAAGGAGAAAACTCCATTTTGTTGGGTAAGTTATTCTTGACTATAAGCTGATGTACCTTGTCATATTATATATGTTCCTTTTTTTAAAAAAAAATGTGGTAATTTGTGTAATCTTGACTATGGTTCCTTAGTATTTGAACGCTTTCTTTCTGAATGCTTGTGGTATTTTTTTCTTTGATGTGAAAGCTCTGAATTTTGGCTATGAGGAGCATGGTTTTAGAGAAACCTGAAATGACTTCTATGAATTAATAGAATGAAACAAGCAGAATTAGGAGAATAATTTATACCATAAAAGTAACATTGTAAAAATTAAAACCTTTGAAAGACTTAAGACTTCTGATCAAAGCAATGACCCACTAAGACTTCAGAAGACCAATGATGAAGAATATTGCCATACTCCTCACAGAGAAGTAATGACTAAATATAAAGAAAGAGACATATACTTTGAATGTGGCCAATGTGGGAATTTGTTTTGATTGATTATGTATATTTGTTATAAGGGTTTTCTTTTTCTTTCCACTAGGGAGGAGTGGAAAGGAGAGAGGAAAAATGCTTCTTAGTTTATAAAAATACAATCTAATTTAAAAAATGGGAGTGGTGTTACCATCAACTCAAGTGGAGGGTGGATACTCACTTGTACAAGCTTTTTCAGAGGGGATACCTATTTAAGCATTGGTTAGATTCGAACCTTTTCCTGAGAGTCTTTTCTAACTCAGAGATTCTGTGCTTGTTATTATTTGGTTGGAAAAAAATAACAGCGGGGTCTTTATTCTATAAGAGTTTTTCTTTTGGAGAATGGTGACCATCTATTGTCCATCTTTTAGAAGGAAGGACATGAAATGGGCTTAAGCTAAGGGTATCTAGATTAGGCATAAACAGCTAGTCTTTGAAGTATGAGACAAAACAGAGCACTCCCTTTGGTAGATTACAAACAGAAGACTCCTCTAACTGGGTTCTTATTATCACTTATTGCCATTCCCAAGATGACCTAGGAGTCCCAAAGGGGAGCAAAAATTCCTTCCAAAGATTAACTGCTAGATCATGGTCTTTTCCTCCTTTCTGTTATCCACTGGTACCCTACCTACTTCCAAAGTATAGTACATTCAGAGTTCTCCCAATTGTATGGTAATCTTTACTGCAATAGGAGGAATGTTGGTGGTAAAAAGTATAGGCAGTTGAGGCAATCCAGAAATATTTCATTCCTTTATTACGGCAGAGTTTTGGAGAGGTAAATTGTCTTTATTAGACATTATTGATTGATACTCTCCACCCAAACTACAGTGCCAGTATTTGAGGTCACTGTATTTCTGGTTATTTTGCCACATTTCCCATGACTACTCTGCCCCTAGTCTAGGCTGAACTCTGTCTAGGATTTTCTCATCTTCTATCTACTATCCAGGTTCCACCATCACCTTCCCTCTTCTTTGTCCCAGAGTCCCAATTAACCCTCCAGATCCCAGGTCCCTTCAAGTTATGGCAAAATCTCTTAAATGCTGCAAGACACCTTCTCAAATGTTGCAAGACATCTGTTTTGTCCCATCTAAGAGTCTTCTGCTCCTGCTCTAGTTCCTTCAAATGTTCTTCATGTGGAATGGTTTCTAAACCCCTCACAATTCTCATCACCATCTTCTGTGCATGTTCTGTGAGGAAAGGGGACTTCAGAAAGAACCAGATAGCAGGCTCAATCTAGCTGGGGCTTTCCTCATCTTCTCTTTTATCTTAAGTTTTTACTTACCATCAAGACACAGTTTCAGGCTATACCTCTCA
>NW_020947534.1:0-1221 GCF_900497805.2 Vombatus ursinus | reverse complement strand
TTATACCTTGCTTGAGTTAAAGCAAATCAGAATGACTTCTCTGGGTGCTGTACTCTGAAGGCTCACCCTGAGGTAGTAGCAGCTAGGCATTGACTATGCAAGGCAACCTATGAGAGATTACCAAGGGAAGGGCTCTTTCATCCTTCCACACCTTCTAGTCTGCTTCCCTTGCCTCAACCATGCACTGCACCCTCAGGACCAGAGTGCAAAACCCATGAGACCTTTCATTTCTGAAACACCTACCCAGGGAGACTTTTGCCATCCCAATTAGCCAGTGCATCACAAGGTCTACTACATTCAAGCAGCCCCAGTTACATTTCACTTAATACCTCACCTATATTCTTATACACTAGTATATGAGTGATCTCCTCCATCTATAACTTTCCATCTTTAGAATCATAATCAAATCAATACTACTATTGGTACTGGAAAGGGTATGTTAATCTACTACTCTTTTATGTCAATCTATTACTTACCATTCCTGTGATTTGACAAACCAAAATATTCCTGGGCCACCATTCTCCCATATGTGTCTTCCTTTATTAGAAAATAAAAATTTTGAGACAATGGTATGGCTCATTTTTGTATTTGAATCCTTAATGCTTAGCACAAAATTTAACACATATTAAGCTCTTAATTGCCTTTTATTCATTCACTCTTGGGACCGTAGAGGACTGGATTTGGTGGAAGACCTGAGTTCAAGTCCCAGTCAAGTCAAGTTGAAATCAATCAAATTTTTTTGATGTTGGATATTCCCCTCACTGGGCCTGAGTTTCTTCATGCATATGTAATATATATGTGAATACTATCTAATATAAAATATCTGGCCCACATGTGGCATACATAGATTTGATCTGGGATCTAGGAAGTTTCCTCCTACTTTCCCAAAGGGAGACTATAATTTCTACATTCTTGGAGGGTAGGAAGAAAAGTGTATCTACGCCACCAGGAAACTAGCAAGGGAGGGGCAGGTGGGATCTAGGACAGCCACAGCCATGGCTGGGTGACCACTCTTTTTTTTTTTTTAAAGGCAGGAGGGGGAAGGGAAAAATAATTATTACGTGTGGGCCTGGCACTGTACAAGTGTTTTACAAATATCTCATTTGATCCTGACAGCAACACTGTGAAGTTGTTTGTCCTTTTTTGAAGTGGACCAGTGACATTGTGGGGTGATGTCCTGACTTGCTCATGAATTGGATTTAAGTGAGACAGAGTTGCATA
>NW_020947533.1:0-2762 GCF_900497805.2 Vombatus ursinus | reverse complement strand
GTTGTCTCTCCCATTAGAATATAAGTTGCTTAAGGGCGGGGGGGGGGTGAAGGGGAGGTGCCTTTAATCTAAGGCATTAATAAAACTGTTTAGTAGCATTGGGCCGAATATTGATCCTTGTGGCCTTCTCTGGAGACCTCCTGCCAAGTTGGCATTGGCTCACTGGTGAAGGATTTCTCCTTGATTCTAGTCATCTAACCAGTCTCGAATCCACCTAATTCTAATTTCATCCAGCTTACACCTCATTGCCGTTTTACAGATACATAAAATAAGTCCTAGAAAGGTGAAGGGATTTGCTTGAGGTCACACAGGCGGTAAGTGTTAGAGTTGGAAGGCATCATAGGACATAGAATGTTAACGCTGGCAGGGCCATTAGAGATATTCCAGTCCAGTCTTTTCATTTTACTGATGAGGAAACTGAGGTCCAAAATCATCTAGTGAGTTAGTAGCAAAGTCCATAGTAGGGAATAAGCATTTAGGGGAAAGGAATAAATATTTATATAGCACTTACTATGTACCAGGCACTGTGCTAAATGCTTTACAAATATTATCTCTTTTGGTCCTCACAACAACCCTGGGAGGTAGGTGCTATTATTATCCTCATTTTACAGTTGAGGAAACTGAGGCAAGCAGAGATTAAGTGACTTGCCCAGAGTCACACAGCTACTGAGTCTGGATTTGAACCCAGAGCAAGTCCAGGGCTCCATTCATTACATTACCTAATTGTCTATATATAAGGAATTAATTCAAATTTATCAGAATAGGAGCCATTCCCCAGTTGATAAATGGTAAAAGGATAGAAACAGGCAGAACAAAGAATGCTCCAAATTACTAATAATTAGATAAATACAAATTAAAGCAACTCTGAGGTTCTATCTCACACTCATCAGATTAGCAAAGTTGACAAAAAATGGAAAATAAATATTGGAAGGGCTGCAAGAAAACAGGCACATGAATGCATTGTTGGTTGAGCTGTGAATTGGTCCAGCCATTCTAGAAAAAATATGTAACTATGTCTCCAAAGTCACATACCATTTGACCAAGCCTAAGCCTAAAAGAGATCAAAGAAGGGGGGAAAGGACCCATTTATACCTAAGTATTTAGAGCAGCTCTTTTTATAGTATTGGAGGACTGGAAACTAAGGAGGTACCCATGAGTGGCTGAACAGATTATGATACAGGAATGCAATGGAATCCTACTGTGCCATAAGAAATGATAAAAGGGACAGTTTCAGAGAAACTGGGGAAGACTTGTATGAACTGATGCAGAAGGAAATGAGTAGAACCAGGAAGACAATTTACATGAAGACTGCAATAATGTGAAGGAAAACAACATTAAAAGACGTAAGAACTTTGATCAATACAGTGACCAATCATGTTTCCAGATATTGAAACATGTTCCCCACCTCCTGACAAAGAGATGATGCATCTGATGGATTTAAGATGTAGAATAAGATCGAGATTTTGGGGTACAGCCAATGTTGGAATTTGTTTTGCTTGACTACATGTATTTGTCCCATAGGTTTTGTTTTTCTTTTGTAATTGGGGTGAGACAGAGAAAAAACTCAAAGTTTGTTAGTTGAATTTTTTTTTGAAAATAACTACCCTCTCCGAAGTTACCAATGATCTTTTCAATGCCAGATCTAATGGCCTTTTTTCAAACATCCTTCTTGACCTTTCTGCAACCTTTGACACTGTTGATCACCTTCTGGTTACTTTCTCCTCTCCAATGTTTGTGATACTACTGTCTTCTGATTTTCCTACCTGTCTGACCACTCCTTTTCAGTCTCCTTTGTTTGATCTTCATCCAGGCCACGCCCACTAATTGAAGGTGTCTCCCAAGGCTCTTCCCTGGACCCTCTTCTGTGCTCAGTACTATCTCACCTCGTGATCTCATCAGCTTCCACAGATTCAGTTAGCTTTCTGCCTTGTGATCCCAGATCTAGGCATCCGAGACCTCAGTCTCTCTCCTGAGCTCCAGTCTCACATCACTGCACTGTCTATTGGACACCTCCCACTGGATGTCCCAACAGAACTCATCGTCTTCCCTTCAACTCTCTGCTCTCCTGCACTTCCCTATTCCAGACTGTCAAGGGAACCATGTTCCTTCCAGTGACGTGAGCCAGGACAGGTGTCATCTTCATCTCTTACTCACTCCCATATGCCCAGTTTGTTGTCAGATCTTGTTTCTGCCTTTGCATCATCTCTTGCGTCCTTCTCTCCTCCTTCATCACCTCACCCCTGGACTATGGCAACGACCTGCTGGGGAGTCTCCCTGCCTCAGTGTCTCCCCACTCTGGTCCATCTTCCATTCAGTTGCCAAAGTGATCTTCCTAAAGCCCAGGGCCCACCATGTTACCCTACTATTCATTGGGCCCCACTAGCTCACTCTTACCTCCAGCATCAAATACAAAATCCTCTCTCTGCTTGGTGTTCAAAGCCATTCCTAAGCGGCCCAGTCTTCTCTCTTTTTACTCCTCTGTGATCCCATGGCACTGGCCTCCTTCATGTTCTTCTCACAAGACCCTCCATCTCACAATGCGGGGTAGTCTTCCTGGATGCCTGGAATGCTCTTGATCCTCACCTCTACCTCCTGGCTTCCCTGATTGCCTCCAGGTTCCAGCTTACACCTCACCTCCTGCAAGAAGCCTCTCCCTGCTAGTGCCTTCCTTCTGAGGTTACCTTACATTTACCCTGTATATATCTTGTATGTACAGTTGTTGGCATGTTGTCTCTCCCATTAGAATATAAGTTGCTTAAGGG
>NW_020947532.1:0-1688 GCF_900497805.2 Vombatus ursinus | reverse complement strand
CTCCTGGGGACAGAGGGCTCCCAGGAGGGTCAGAGCTGGCCTGGCTGGTCACATCTACTTTCTTCCTAGTGCCAGAGCTGCTCCCTACAGTAGAAACAATCAGAAGATGAGACCATGAACCAGCCCACTCTGATGAGTACAAGGTCTGAGAAGGCAGGAGAGCACAGTGGGTACCTGGTTCAGGCTCTGGCTGGCTCTGTGTGGGCCCAAGTCTTGATGTGATGGTCAGATGGGGGTCAGGTGTTCCTGGGACAATGTTGTTCCTCCCTGAGCTGGAAGCCTGGGATGTGACTTCTTTGAGCCCCGAGGTGCTGCCTGCTGGCTCAGCACTGGCAGCTGGTGGCACGTGTCCTGTTACTGCAGACAATCCCTGACCTGTTGTAGTCATATAGTCGGGAGTGCTATCCCCTAAAGCAGAAAAGGGGGCTTGGCTGGACAGCTCAGACATTGCCCTTCTCCTTGGGAAGCCCTGCCCCCTCCCCTCTGTACCTCCATGTGGGAGAAGGAGCCCTGAGAAGCTGGAGTCCAGACTGTGAAAGATTGAAGATACCTCAAGCTTCAGCGGCTCTTTCCAATAGAAACAGATCGCAGCAGGCTCAAATTGACTTAGAAAACCACAAATTCACATTATCTAGGTTGTATTTTTTCATTTATTTTCTTAAAACTTTCCCGATTACATTTTAAGCTGATTTTGACTGCTCTGAGGCCATTTTTCAGGCCAAGTGAGACTAGTCCAACTATTAGCCAAATAGCAGTCCTTCTACATGGCCCCAGACAGGTGCACTCCAGTGATGGGGCACTCACTAGCTCCCAAGGCAGCCCATCCCACTTTTCAATAACTGTCTTGGGAAACTTTGTCTTCTCTCCAGCCTCAATCTCATCCTCTACAATTTCCACTCAGCATGCCTAGTTCTTGAGACCTAGGGACCAACTCCATTCAATTCAGCAAGTGCTTATTAGGCATCTAATCATTTCCTGCCCTTGGAGGAGCTTACATTCTCCTGGAGGCTTTTGAGGGGCAGAAGCTGCTAGGACCAGCTGCTCCTGAGGTCTGGGGTTATGGGAGCTTAGGTGGTCCTGGGTGCCAAATACCTTCCAACCCCTTAGAGACACACACACACACACACACACACACACATACACAGTGCCATCATGGTAGGCTGTATGTCTGTGCCATCCAGAGCAGTTAGCTTAAGGGAACATTGGCCAGTTTTCCCTCTGCACCTGATTTCACCTCCCCTAGACCTTCCTCCCAGCCACTTGAGCCTGCCACTAATTGCTTTCAATTAACTTAATTTGGGGGCCAAGGCCATGATGGCAAGGGGAATTACTATTAGGGATCCCTTCAATGAGGATGAGGAGGGGCCCTTGCCCCCAGGGTGGTGACTGCTGCTACTCCCTTCAGCCAAAACCAGAGCTTAGGGGATGTATGGGGAGCCCTACATGCTGCTTTGGCTCCATGCCAAAGTATCTACAGCCCAGCCCTCCCCTACCCATTTGCCTACTGACCACCAGGGACAGTCCTCTGCTCAGAAGCCCCCACAGTGGGACTCAACAAAAGGACAGGATAAAGATGCCCAATGTGAAGCCAGGGACAGAGAGGTCACTTGGAGGGGGACATAGGGAAAAGAGGATTACCTGCTCCTGGGGACAGAGGGCTCCCAGGAGGGTCAGAGCTGGCCTGGCTG
>NW_020947531.1:0-7815 GCF_900497805.2 Vombatus ursinus | reverse complement strand
TCCCTTCCCGGCACCCCACCGGACCCTGTTCCCTTCCCGGCACCCCACCGGACCCTGTTTTGTAACCGGACAGTATAAATATCTCAGATGAAACCCTCGGTGGGACGGCCCCTGGGATGCACGCCTGGGGTCCGTCGCCGGCCGGCTCAAATAAACGCGCTCTCAATTAAAGTCAATTGGGTGTGATGCTCTGATTTCTCTCGGGCGTCCAGTTCATTTGGAGGTCCCACCGAGATCGCCCTTTGGGCCAGCTGCTTCGGCGTTGCTGGAAGGCCGGGGTGGGACGTGTTCAGGGGATGGCCACCGGGAAGATGTGCCCCGGCCCCGAACACTGACTTATCCCGTGCGAACCAGCCCGCCCCGTATTCTTCCTCTAAATTTCTTAATTGGGCACCGAGCGCTCTGGTCTCAGTCTGATCGGTGAGTACTCAACGGAAGTAAGTGGCCTGGCTGGACGCAGCTGTAACGCCCTTACTGACCTCCACGGGACGCCGTGTGAGAGTCCTGATTATCTGCAGTCTGGCGCCACATGTTAATGTCTGGAGTGTTGCCTTAACTGTTTATGTCTGTCTTATATGTTTTATCCGTCTGTGATTGTCCTAATTGATTCGCCTCTTCCCGTCCGTGATGGGTCAGGGGCCGTCAAGCCCCGCACCGGGGACCCCTCTCTCAGCTGTCCTACAGAATTTTAAACAGTTTCGGCGCATTGCCAAGGGATATGGGTTTCAGGTTACCAAAGAAAATTTGTCCACTTTTTGCCAACAAGAATGGCCTACATTTGGGGTTGGGTGGCCCCCGGAAGGGACATTTGACGTGACCATTACTGGGAGGGTCAGGAAGATTGCTTATGGGACCCCTGGCCATCCCGATCAGATCCCATATATAACTGCATGGATAGATTTTAAACCCCCATCAAAGCCACTCCGGGTTCAAGCTTTGTCCAAAGTTGGGGTGCACTCGGGGCCAACATCCGGTCAAAAAGTTCCCGAGACTACGCAAATAGGAGCCAAGGTCTTACCCCCTTCCGATCCTGACCCCCTGGACCCGGCTGAGCCCCGACCCCCACCATATCCTGTTCAGGGGTCGAGCCACCCCTCGGCCCCGCCTCTGACAAGTCCTCCTTATACTCGAACAGGGACACCTTACGGCTCCTCCGGGTCCGGGTTTTCCCCCGACTCCACTGTATCTGCCTTTCCCCTGCGACAGGTCCCCACGACCCCCGGGGAGTCAGGGAGACCCTTCATGGTCTATGTCCCCTTTTCAACCAGTGATTTATACAATTGGAAACAACAGAATCCGTCCTTTTCGGACAAGCCCCAAAGTCTGATTTCCCTTTTGGAGACAGTCTTCTATACACACCAGCCTACTTGGGATGACTGTCAGCAGCTCCTGCGGGTTCTTTTCACCACTGAGGAGCATGATAAGATCATATTGGAAGCCAGGAAAAGGGTTATGGACCCCGACGGCCGCCCCTCAACTGATCCGGGCCGCCGGAATCATGTTTTTCCCGAAAGTCGCCCTGACTGGGACCCAAATTCTGATCGGGGGCGAGAGGCTTTGGACAGGTATCGCCAGTTACTGTTAGGGGGGTTAAGGGCAGCAGCGCGGAAACCCACCAATATGTCTAAGGTTAGTGAGATCAGGCAAGGGAAAAGTGAATCTCCAGCTGCTTATTTGGAAAGATTGTATGAGGCCTACCGCACTTACACCCCCATTGACCCTGAGGATCCTAACAACCGGAGAGCAGTGGTGATAGACTTTGTGTCTAATTCGGCTCCTGACATCCGGCGAAAACTGCAAAAATTGGATGGATTCGAGGGTAAGACTCTTACTGAACTCATGGAAGTAGCCAAGCGGGTTTATGACTCCCGGGAGGAACTGCAAGAAAAACAGGCACGCTCCATGACACGGGCAGTCGTGGCAGCTCTGGCACAAATCCCGGGGGACAGGCAAAGCGGGAAAGGGGGAAGGCCTGGTCCCCGGCCTCAAGGGAGAAATACGGGCAGGCCCCCCCTAGGCCGAGACCAATGTGCATATTGCAAAGCTACTGGCCACTGGAAGTCCGAATGCCCAAATCGGCAGCAAAAGACTAAACCAGAGCCGGTCCTAACCTTGGACATGGATGATTAGGGGTGCCCTGGCTCCAAGTCTACTATGACCCTGGACCCCCTGGAGCCAAGGGTGACACTCACTGTTGGGGGTCGGCCAATCTCTTTCCTCGTAGACTCAGGGGCAGCGGCATCAGTTCTGAACTTTCCACTAGGTCCCCTGTCCTCCTCTAAAATACAGGTCCAGGGGGCTACAGGCCGTATCCAAGCAGTGCCTTTCACCACCGCCCGTGAAGTCCGGCTAGGGGAGGGCTCGGTGTCTCACTCTTTTCTGGTCATGCCCGACTGTCCCTACCCCCTCCTGGGTCGAGACCTCTTGCATAAACTCCAAGCTGTAATTTCTTTTAAGGGACCTACTCCCACCCCGGGGGTCAGCGTGCCCCAGCTCGTCTTGACCTGTCCCCTCTCCGAGGAGTCCCGCCTCCTTTCTCCCAGGCGGCCGTCGGTTGATGCCCCGTCCCCACTGCTGAGTCAGTATAGGAGTTTAGTGCCGGGAGTGTGGGCTGAGTTAAACCCTTTTGGGCTAGCTGCCCACCAGGCCCCTGTGGTGGTCCAACTCCTGTCTACTGCTACTCCTGTGCGGGTCCAACAGTATCAGGTATCCCGACCTGCTCTTCTGGGAATCAAACCCCATATCGACCGACTTCTTCAGGCTGGCATACTACGACCACGTCAAAGTCCTTGGAACACTCCCCTGTTGCCGGTCCGTAAGCCCGGATCCGGAGATTTTCGCCCAGTCCAGGACTTGTGGGAGGTGAATGCCAGGGTGGAGACAGTCCATCCCACTGTGCCTAATCCGTATACCTTGTTGTCCTCTTTGACTCCAACCCGCACATGGTACACTGTCTTGGACTCGAAGGACGCTTTCTTTTCCATCCCGCTGGCCCCTATCAGCCAGCCTATATTCGCTTTCACATGGACCGACCCCTCAACCGGAACGTCCTCCCAACTAACCTGGACTCAATTGCCTCAAGGATACAAGAACTCTCCTACTCTTTTTGGCTCAGCCCTGGCCTCGGACCTAGCCAGGTTTCGCGTATCCCACCCCGAGGTCACACTCCTCCAGTATGTGGATGACCTGCTGCTGGCCGCTTCATCCGAGACGACCTGCCGAGATGCTACACTGCACCTCCTGCAGCTATTGGACAAGTCGGGCTATCGGGTTTCGGGTAAGAAAGCTCAGCTGTGCTTACAATCTGTTATCTATCTAGGATTCACCCTGCAGTCCGGACAAAGGCTGCTTTCGCGGGAACGTGTGTCAGCTATCCTGGGCATGCCGGCCCCAGCAACCCGCCGCGGGCTCCGCGAATTTTTGGGAATGGCCGGGTACTGCCGACTGTGGATCTTAGGATTTGCGGAAATCGCTAAACCACTGTATGAGGCACTGTCAGGTGAGCCTGCCAAGTTCCTGTGGGGACCAAGGCAGGAGGAGGCTTTTAACAAACTGCGCGGAGCGTTAGCTAGCACCCCCGCTCTTGCCCTGCCAGACCTGACTAAGCCGTTCCGCCTCTATGTCTCAGAATCTCAGGCAGTGGCCAAGGGAGTGCTAACCCAGCCTTTGGGGCCCTGGAATCGCCCAGTGGCCTATCTTTCCAAGCAGCTTGACTCGGTCGCTGCTGGGTGGCCTACATGTCTTCGAACTGTCGCGGCTGTCGCGACCCTGGTCAGGGAGGCAACAAAGCTGACCTTCGGCCAGCCCCTTGAGATTTCTGCATCTCACCACCTGGAGCAGTTGCTGCACACCCCTCCCACTCGGTGGATCTCTAATTCTCGTCTGACTCACTACCAGTCCCTCCTGTTAGATCCAACCCGCATAACCTTCTCTGCGCCCGTGACCTTGAACCCCGCTACGCTGCTTCCCAACTCCCCGCCGGCATCACCGCTGCATGATTGCCTGGACGTCCTTGACGCCATCCACACCTCCCGGCCCGGCCTTACCGATGTACCTATGACCAGCCCTGACATGATCCTCTTCACAGATGGCAGCAGCTTCGTGGAGGATGGGATTCGGAGGGCCGGGGCCGCAGTGGTGACCCCGACCGAGACTCTCTGGGACACAGCCCTGCCGCCTGGTTCTTCTGCCCAGCGGGCAGAGCTGGTTGCCTTGACACAGGCACTCCGGCTCGCGAAGGGCAAGAGAGTCAATATCTACACTGACAGCAGGTATGCATTCGCGACTATCCATGTTCACGGATTCGTGTACCAGCAGCGCGGCCTGCTAACCTCAGCAGGGAAAGAGATCAGGAATAAGAGGCAGATTCAGGATCTCCTGGATGCTGTCTGGCTTCCCAAAGAGGTGGCAGTCATCCATGTCCCAGCTCACACCCGTGGGACGGACCCCCAGTCGCAGGGAAATGCAGCCGCAGATAGAGCCGCCCGTGCGGCCGCAAGAAGGACGCCTCTCCCCACCTTCGCTGTCCAGACGGAAAATTTGTTGCCCGCACGACCTTCTTACCAGTCCGGCGATCCGGATGGCGTGCCTGAAAAGGGGGGATGGAGAAGACACCCAAACGGTCTGTTAATCCTGCCCAAAGCCCTCCTGCCCCCTCTATTGATGACCCTCCATGACCTCACCCATCTAGGCGGAACCAGGCTCTATGACCTGGTGAGTAGGCATTTCTACAGCCCAGGGATGAAACAGGCAGCTGAGGAGGCGGCCAGGAGATGCAGTACATGTGCAAAGATCAACCCCCGGCCGGCGACGAGGGTGCCGGCTGATAGACCACGGGGGACCTTCCCCGGGGATCACTGGGAAGTTGATTTCACCGATATGGGACCTGGACAGGGGGGGTACCGATTCCTCCTTGTATTCATAGACACGTTCTCCGGGTGGCCAGAAGCGTTCCCAGTAAAAGCCGAAACCGCCACGGTAGTTGCAAAAAAACTGTTCTTTGAAATCATTCCCAGATTCGGCTTGCCATCTTCAATAGGGTCCGACAATGGGCCGTCATTCGTATCTGCAACAATTCAGAACTTATCCAAGATGCTGGGACTGAAGTGGAAGCTACATTGTGCGTACCGGCCTCAGAGTTCAGGGCAAGTAGAAAGGATGAATAGGACGTTGAAGGAGCACATTGCTAAGCTCAAACTGGAAACTGGCGATAACTGGGTTAGCCTCCTCCCTTTCGCTCTCCTTCGGGCTAGGTGTACTTCTAACTCTTCCACTCTCTCTCTCTCCCCATACGAGATTCTTTATGGGGCGCCCCCACCTGTCCTACCAAAGGTAACGGGGGCGACCCCAGCCCCGGATTTTACTAACCCCACTCTTCTTAAGTCCTTTCAGGCACTCCGGGAGGTCCAAGACGCGGTACGATCGGTCCTGAAGGCTGCGGGGAGAAGTTCGAATCCTGCAGCTACCTTGGAGGCCTTGACACCTGGAGACTGGGTCCTCACCCGCAAACTGCCTGCCGGATCGGCTCTGGAACCGCGGTGGACTGGGCCCTACCAAGTGATCCTCTGCAACCCATCGGCCGTGAAAGTCGCAGGTCGAAAGGCTTGGATACATCGGTCACACATCAAGAAGACTCCGGCGCCTGAGCCTGCGAAATGGAAAGCAGAGGCGGTGTCGGATCTAAGGCTCCGGCTCTCCAAAACTTGATTCTTTCGCTTCTCCTGTTTGCTTATAAGGAATATCCCGCAGTCTGTAACCCCTACCGCCCCACGCCACATAGGTGGATTCTATCCCGCACCAATGATGGCACCATCATACAGACCTTAACTTGCTATGGCCCGCCTACCTTCAGGTTTGACCTCTGTGCCCTCTTAGGATCGGGATGGAATAGAGATAGGCACCTGCAGGACCCTGTGACGGGAGGGGGCGGGCACTGCCCTACTATTCCCATACCAGCCACCCAACATGGAGCAGGACAAGGTGAATATAATATCAGGGGCATCCAGTTCTATGCCTGTCCTGCTACCGGAAGCCCCTCTTGCCGTGGAGACGGCAGTTTCCACTGCGCAGAATGGGAGTGTGAGACAGTGGCAGACTGGATTCCTGGGGGTGGAAAAGACCCGCTCATCACTTTGGAAAGACAGTCACCTCTCCCGTATTCCTGCTGGCCTGGAAAATGCAACCCCATGATCTTAACGGTCAAACAGTACACGGATGATTCATGGAATCTTGGGCATTCATGGGGGTTGAGGTTGTATATGACTGGATGGGACAACGGTGTCTTCTTTACAATACAAAATGTTGCCCTGCCCGTTCAGCCCCTTCCCATAGGCCCCAACCCTGTCCTCAACCCACGGGCCAAGATAGATCTGATTCCGTCTGCTGAGCCCTCTGCTACATCAGGGTCGGCGACTCTGAAAACACCCGGTGCCCCTGGGGCCTCCATACTTGACACCCTTACTGCGGTCCATGCATTCTTGAATTCCTCCGACCCCAATGTCACTACCGCCTGCTGGCTGTGTCTAAACCTGGCTCCCCCATACTTTGTGGGGGTTGCTTTGGAGTTAAACAGTTCATTTCTGGGGAACTTGTCCATGCAGAACCCCTCCTCCACAGCAATCCCCGCCCGCTGTAACCCAAATAGGCCTAAATTGACGTTGGATGACGTCCAGGGCACAGGGACGTGCTTGCTTGGACCTGACTACCCGTTGAGAGCTTCCCCATTTAATTCAACCTGCACTTCTGTTATCTTAGTCACACCCTCGTCCAATAGGCCGGGCTTCCTGATAACCACCCCACCCGAGACTTGGTTTGCCTGCACTCTGGGCCTCACCACCTGTATACAAGATCGCCACTTCCTCAGCCCCACTGAGATCTGTGTGATAGTTAGGGTGTTCCCACAAGTGTATGTGTATTCCGAGGAGGGGGCCACTGAACACTTCGGCCTACCCCGCTCCAGAAGGGCAGCCCCTATCTTAGTGCCCTTGCTGGTGGGGCTCGGGGTGGCCGGGTCTGCAGCCGTGGGAGCAACCGCCCTAGTGCAGGGAAAGGCAGATTATGCGGCCCTCAGTACCCAGGTGGATAAGGACCTACGAGCTCTGGAGGGACTAGTCTCCCACCTGGAGACTTCCTTGGATTCCCTAGCGGAGGTGGTACTTCAGAACCGCCGCGCCCTTGACCTGTTATTCCTGAAACAGGGGGGGTTGTGTATGGCCCTGGGAGAGACCTGTTGTTTCTATACCAATCGTTCAGGTGTCATCCGGGAATCCCTGCAGGCATTAAGGCAGCGGTTAGATGATAGGGACCGAGCCCGAGCCCGCAGCTCCTCCTGGTACCAGGACTTGTATAACTGGTCCCCCTGGCTCACCACTCTACTCTCTGCTATAATGGGCCCCTTGGTTCTTCTCCTCCTAGGATTATTGGTCGCCCCTTGCATCATGAATTGTCTCTCCTGCTACATCCAGCAGCGTATACAGTCTCTGAAACTGTTTGTCCTACGCAAGTCCTATACACCCCCGGATTTGGAAGAGTCAGCGCCCCTGGACTCTGTTGAGTCCTCTGTATAACTTGCTCTTGAAAAGGGGGGAATGTGATAGACCCTCCGTTAGGGACCCAGGGGCACCACGCCCCGGGGCCTCTGGCTCAGCTTCCCCTAACGGCTGTTACAACACCCTGGGTGAAATCCTCAAGGGTGGGGTGCAACATCCTGTTCTGTAAATGACCTGATCTGTCTTCCCGGCACCCCACCGGACCCTGCTCCCTTCCCGGCACCCCACCGGACCCTGTTCCCTTCCCGGCACCCCACCGGACCCTGTT
>NW_020947530.1:0-3023 GCF_900497805.2 Vombatus ursinus | reverse complement strand
CAAAAAATAAAACATTATTTTTACGAAACCCTAGACGCACTGAGTCATGCCAGACAAATATCATTTTCTTTTTTGGCAGGGTTACCAAAGGAGCAGATCATGGAAATGCTTCAGGTCTAATTTAATAAGACTTTAGCAAATAATTTGCTAAAGCATTTCAGATACTTCTGGAGAAAATGGATTCAGAGCTGGTTGGATGGTCAGACAGACTCAAAGAGTAATATTGCTGGTTCAGGGTCAACATGGCAGGCAATCCCCTGCACAGAAACTGCAGGGACCTGTGCAATTCCTGTTCTCCACAAGGGGCTGGTAGACCAACTGGCCTTCTGAAAAATAGTGACCTTCTCCAGATTTTGCCTGTTGCCCCCAAGCTTGCAGTCTCTGATTCACAGCCTCCCAGAGCCCCTCAAGATTCATGTGGTCTTCCGTACTAGCCTCCTCAAAGACTACCCCTTCCCTCATTGGATTGCCCCAATTCTCCTCCAGTGACAGCTGTATACAAGGGACAGAGGAATTACTGTGTTTAGAAGACTCTTGACTCCCACATGACCCAGAGGTGCCTCTATTATCTGCTAAGGTGAGTGAGGAAGGGTCCTGGGAACCTGTGGCGCCCACAGCAACAACCCCAGTATGCCACTGCACATGGCTATGTTGGAACCAACTCAAACTCACTGAAGAGACAGTGGTTAACTTCTTTACTGAGAGCATTTACGCCTCAGAAAAGCGGCAGCAGCAGGGCTTGATTTACTGTCTTATTGACTGTCTAGACTTAACAAAAGGTTAATTATGCAGAATGAACTTCAAAGTGAGTGTGTGTGTGTGTGTGTGTGAGAGTGTGTGTGTGTGCATTTTTTCCTCAGAGAGATGGTCATTAAACGTTGCCCAGCTCCCCTCTGGACGGCTCTATAAACATTGTTTAAATTCCTCACGAGGGTGGCAGAAAGCTCAGGCCAGGAAATTTCCACCAGACTGAAGGCCTGGGGCCTGTAGGCTAATAATAATAACAATAATTTATATAGCACTTTAAGGTTCACAAAGTGCTTTACATCCATTATCCCACTGGAGTCTTACAGCGCCCCTGCCGTCATGACTCTGCGAACGAGCCACGAATCCAGTGAACAACTTTGGCAGGAGAATTATTTTAAGGTAATTTGGCATCTCCCTATCTGCCCCAACAAAGGGTCAGGTTTACCTGTAACCCATGACCAACTTCCAACTCAAATACTTGAGGTCTCAGTCTGACATAATGATAGAGAGAGGGAGGGAGAGAGACAGAGAGAGACAGAGACAGAGAGATAGAGAGAGACAGAGACAGACAGAGAGAAAGGAGAGACAGAGACAGAGAGACAGAGAGAAAGGGGAGAGAGACAGAGAGAGAGAGAAACAGAGACAGAGACAGAGAGAGATAGAGAGACAAAGAGAGACAGAGACACAGGCAGAGACAGAGGCACAGAGAGAGATAAAGAGAGACACACTGAGAGACAGAGACACACAGACAGACAGACAAAGCAAACAGAGAAAGAGAAAGAGAGAGTAACAGAGCCAGAGAAACAGACACAGCGAGAGGAACAGAGAGAAAGGTAGACAGACAGACAGACAGAGACAGAGATGGACACAAAGAGAGAGCAGGCCCTCTCCTGACTGCCCAGCCCCAGCTTCTCGCCCCATGCCCAGCACCCCCAACCTTGCCACCATGAAGGTGAGGCTGAGGTCAGGTTTGACCTCGTGAAGGTTTCTCAAGTTGCCAAAGACTTGAAACAGCTTTGCCTGCAGAAAGTACAGTACGCTCTCCTTCTGACTGGGGAGTCCTTTTTGATCCCCCCACCCCACAAAACGTGTTCATTCCTGTAGCAAGATGTTACTTAAGCTATTTTTAAAAGTTTCCTAATAGTTTTCATATGTGAGTCTGCAACGTGATGCGAAACTCTTCAAAGGAGAGAGAACCCCAAAGCCTGCCAGCACACAAGCTTATCCTGCCTGTTAAAATGTGCCCAGTAAACCCTGCCGATTTCTCCTGGTGTCCAGCCTTCCCATCAACCTCTCCAAACTTTCACTGCTTTCTGACAAGATATAAGAACGAAAGTATTCAGTTGGAAAAACAAAAACAAAACATCTGCGGACTCAGTCATGTTTACAACCAGCAAGAATGTAAAGCAGAGAGCAAGCTTTGCTTCTCTAAAGCCAACAGGCCTTCACCTCATTTTCTGAGCCCACTCTTGCGGATGATCTAATTTTAGACTGGATGATGGGCAGCCGCCAATGTGCCAGCACCCAAGGCACCTACTGGTTCTTTTCTGTCTTTATGTCTCACCCTGCCCTTAGCTCCTTCTTACCTCGCTCTCAAATGCCTGCCAGCCCTGTCCTTTCTCACTGGATTTCTTACTCTGGCCTGCCTGGTTGTGTGTGACCCACTACTATTTCACTTTACCCCTCAAAACAGTTTCTAAGTGCTGGAGAAAGCCAGTCCTGGGGAATTCCAATGTGTATATACAAGCTGCTCTCACCAAATATTTGCTAATCATGCCTCATCTTTCTTCCTTCTCTCTAAGCCAGGTTATCTAACAATCTCCTAATACTCTAAATATTCCCTTGCCTCAGATTCAACTTTTAAAAAATTGTTTTTTTTATACTTTCTTTTAAAAAATCACCATTGTTTCTGAGTCCCCAAGTTTCAGATCCATTCTGGCTTCCGCCAGGAAGCCTCCCTGATAATAAAGAAACAAGGTTAAGGAAAACAAACCAACACACTGGCCCTATCTGATTCTGTACTCCTGGTCCTCTTCCTCTCTACCAAGAAGAAGGAACTGAGATTTACCATGTATCCTCTAAAGCAAGTCTGGTGATCTTATAGACCTTGGCTTTTTCAAGGTCATTCTCCTTCATATTTTCAGTGACTATACAGATTGTTCGCCTGGCTTGGCCTATTTCACTCTGCGCCACCTTATACAAGCCTTCCCACATTTCTCAGCTGTCATATTGTCCTTTCTGATAGGACAGCTATATGCCTTCACCTTTATATAACA
>NW_020947529.1:0-1281 GCF_900497805.2 Vombatus ursinus | reverse complement strand
GGGGCATCCATACTGAAGGACTGTAAAATATAATTTCACAAAGTAATTTAGTCAAATAAAAAAACTGTCAAAGACCACCCATGTGGTCTACTTAATATTACTACTTAATACTGAGAATAACTATTTACATATAGCCAACAGAACTGATATCAGTAAAAAGCCTAAGAAAACCAAACATTTGGCATTTAGGTCATATAAATCATGAATATATCCCTTGTCATGGAAGCACATGTACATATTTATCAAAATATTAAAAAATCTGTAAGGCCCTATAAATGACAAATATTTTACAGCATCCATGGAAGTATGAATTTTGCACAACAGTATTTTGCATAACTGAGACTGTTCCAGGTTAATTTTGTTAGAAAATTAACTATCTTTCTTAGAGATAACTAAATTTATCTCATAGAATTATAAGCTTAAGGACAGAAGAGTCTTAGAATTCATCTAGTCAATCACCTCATTCCACAATTAAGAAAACCTTTATTCTATATTACAAATTAAAAACATTCTTTCCTCAAAGTTGTTTTTGCATCATCACAAAAATGATAGCATGATAAGTCTTCCAATCAGCAATTTATTAATTGTTGGTAAGAGTATGGTGCTAATAAAGTCAGTTATGAGTTCAATTCCTCAATAAACTTGTTCCAGATACCGACTACACTTCTAAGTATTCCCCTACTCAATTACTCCATCAAATACAAAATTCTACTAGGCCTTCAAAGTCCTTTATAACCTTACTTTTCCAGTCTTCTTAAACCTTACTCTTCCTGCCACATAACTGTGAATCAAGATACTCCACAACTCTCAGCTCCAGCAATTTTCTCTGGTTGTCCCCTATGCCTGCTGCTCTCTCATCTCAGCCTACAGGCTTCCTTTAAGTTCCAATTAAATATACTACAGGAAGCCTTTCCCAACCCCTCTTTTTATTCCAGTGCCTTCCTTTTTCTAGTTATTTTCTATTTATCCTATATATAGTTTGTACATATTTCTTTGATTTAGAGCTTCCGTTAGATTTTGAGTTCCTTGAGGTAGGAATTGTCTTTTCCTTCTTTCTGTATTCCCAATCACAGTGCCTAGCACATAGGACCTTAATAAATGTTTACTGACTACTCCCCAACCACCTGCAGTCAGAAAAACTGGACCATCACAAAGGTCACCAGAAACAACTCAAAAGTGATCAAAGGTCAGTAACATCAATTCCAGTTTATAAAGGATGTGAAAACCTTTAAAGAAGCTGGATAGATTTAATTATGCCAGATTCCTTTAAAAAAAAAAAAA
>NW_020947528.1:0-1281 GCF_900497805.2 Vombatus ursinus | reverse complement strand
TTTTTTTTTTTTTAAAGGAATCTGGCATAATTAAATCTATCCAGCTTCTTTAAAGGTTTTCACATCCTTTATAAACTGGAATTGATGTTACTGACCTTTGATCACTTTTGAGTTGTTTCTGGTGACCTTTGTGATGGTCCAGTTTTTCTGACTGCAGGTGGTTGGGGAGTAGTCAGTAAACATTTATTAAGGTCCTATGTGCTAGGCACTGTGATTGGGAATACAGAAAGAAGGAAAAGACAATTCCTACCTCAAGGAACTCAAAATCTAACGGAAGCTCTAAATCAAAGAAATATGTACAAACTATATATAGGATAAATAGAAAATAACTAGAAAAAGGAAGGCACTGGAATAAAAAGAGGGGTTGGGAAAGGCTTCCTGTAGTATATTTAATTGGAACTTAAAGGAAGCCTGTAGGCTGAGATGAGAGAGCAGCAGGCATAGGGGACAACCAGAGAAAATTGCTGGAGCTGAGAGTTGTGGAGTATCTTGATTCACAGTTATGTGGCAGGAAGAGTAAGGTTTAAGAAGACTGGAAAAGTAAGGTTATAAAGGACTTTGAAGGCCTAGTAGAATTTTGTATTTGATGGAGTAATTGAGTAGGGGAATACTTAGAAGTGTAGTCGGTATCTGGAACAAGTTTATTGAGGAATTGAACTCATAACTGACTTTATTAGCACCATACTCTTACCAACAATTAATAAATTGCTGATTGGAAGACTTATCATGCTATCATTTTTGTGATGATGCAAAAACAACTTTGAGGAAAGAATGTTTTTAATTTGTAATATAGAATAAAGGTTTTCTTAATTGTGGAATGAGGTGATTGACTAGATGAATTCTAAGACTCTTCTGTCCTTAAGCTTATAATTCTATGAGATAAATTTAGTTATCTCTAAGAAAGATAGTTAATTTTCTAACAAAATTAACCTGGAACAGTCTCAGTTATGCAAAATACTGTTGTGCAAAATTCATACTTCCATGGATGCTGTAAAATATTTGTCATTTATAGGGCCTTACAGATTTTTTAATATTTTGATAAATATGTACATGTGCTTCCATGACAAGGGATATATTCATGATTTATATGACCTAAATGCCAAATGTTTGGTTTTCTTAGGCTTTTTACTGATATCAGTTCTGTTGGCTATATGTAAATAGTTATTCTCAGTATTAAGTAGTAATATTAAGTAGACCACATGGGTGGTCTTTGACAGTTTTTTTATTTGACTAAATTACTTTGTGAAATTATATTTTACAGTCCTTCAGTATGGATGCCCC
>NW_020947527.1:0-1517 GCF_900497805.2 Vombatus ursinus | reverse complement strand
TAAAGCATTATGCAAATGTTTTTTGTTGTTGTTCAGTCATTTCAGTCTTGTCTGATTTTTCACAACCCCATTGTGGGTTTTCTTAGCAAAGATCCTCCTTCAATTTGTAAAAAAATTCAGTGTCTGTGAAGTACAGTAAAGTGAAGTCCAATAAAACAAGATATGCCTATATATTGTCAGATGCAGTTTCTCTGTTGTTGGTTGGTTTTTGGTTTTTGCTTTAATTTTTCTTTGTCATAAAACAGCTTCAATGTGGGGGGGTCACATTTGAAAATTATTCTGATGTGAAGAAAAAGCACAAATAAAAATTAATTTCAAAAAATGCAAAAGGAAATTGAGCCACAGGGAGGTTGAATGACTTTTCCACAGAGAAAAGATATGGAAAGGCAAATAAAGACCAATTGGGAATGGGGAAGGTATCACCAGGATAAACTTGGGTAACTTGACAAGGTTTAAGAATTCCCCCTTTGGGGACAGTTTCATTTGTCTCCTCATTGATATCATATTGAGACAATAAGTGATATCTCCTTGATGTCCTCAGGAATACCACTGGTCCACACGTCTGAATGCTTGTTGGTCAATTGGTGCCTCATGAGAAAGAATGTGTAATTGAGTCATAGTGGTGGTAGTGGGGGGAGTTAGGGAATGGGTCAGGATTGCAGATCTGACCTTCAACCTGGACTCAATACTATAAAACCAACAGAACAGATGAAGTAAACAAGAGAAGCAGAGAAAGAGACGTAGAGAGGAATGCAGGAGCAGGGATGTCAAATAGGGGAGCCAGGGACCAGGAATCTGAGAATACATTTGGATTCCTACAGAATGAGAGCCTCAGTTTATCCAGGCAGCCCCCTCAGAGTTACCTCTCAACCCCAGAGAGGGCAGCTGAAGGGAAATAGTGGCAGATTGATTGCCAAAAGGAAGAACCACATGCTACAGAGTTGAGATCAGTGGACATAATGGTGGAGCCATGAGAACTACTTAATTTCATGAGGAAAAAGACACATATGTACAAAACTATTTTAACAATGCTTTTGTAGTACAAAAAAAGGAAAAATATGGGGGCACCCATTTATTGAGGAATGGTTAAATAAATGAAAGTATATGAATGTAATGGAATATTATTATATCATAAGAAATAAAAACTGGGAAGACCTGTATGAACTGATGCAGAGTGAAGTGAGCAGAATCAGAACAATGATACAGTAACAACATTAAAAAGAGAAACAACAGGCAGCTAAGTGCCGCAGTGGATAGAGCACCGGCCCTGAAGTCAGGAGGACCCGAGTTCAAATCCGGCCTCAGACAAGTACTAGCCGTGTGACCTCGGGCAAGTCACTTAATCCCAACTGCCTCAAAAAAAGAAAAGAAAAGAAAAGAAAAGAAAGAAAGAAAAAAAAAGAGAGAAACAGCTTTGAAAGTCTTGAGAATTCTGATTACTGCCATGGCCCATCTTGCTTACAGAAGGAACATATGCCATCCATTTCCTGACAGAGAAGAAGCTGATGGATTCAAGA
>NW_020947526.1:0-1092 GCF_900497805.2 Vombatus ursinus | reverse complement strand
GCATTTATATATTTATATGGGGCAGCTAGGTGGTGCAGTGGATAGAGTGTTGGGCCTGTAGTCAGGAAGCTTCTCTTCCTGAGTTCAAATCTGGTCTTAGACACTTACTAGTTGGGTTACTGTGGGCAAGTCGCTTTACCCTGTTTGTCTCAATTTCCTCATCTGTAAAATGAGCTGGAGAAGGAAATAACAAACCACTCTAGGATCTTTGCTAAGAAAACCCACAATGGGGTTGTGAAAAATCAGACATGACTGAAATGACTGAACAACAACAAAAAACATTTGCATAATGCTTTAAGATTTATAAAGCACTTTACAAGTATTAACTCATTTGTAAGGCACAGTAGAAAGTATTCACTTTTCTGGCAAAAAAAAAATAATCTTCCAGGGAAACTTGTAATTGGTTATAAGAAGAGTAGGTTCACGTACCACAGAGACCCTCATTAGTGACACTACCTTTTAGCTTGTGCTGCATGAAGAAAGAGAAAGAAGAGGGCAGTGGGTTGGAGAACAGCCAAACAAATGGTGTTATATCTGAATGTAATGGAATTTTATATGAGTATGATATCTATAATATGATATATGATATATGATAGAATGTAATGGAATTTTATGGTGCCCTGAGCAATGATGGATATGAAGAATTCAGGGAATCTGGGAAGATTTATATGAACTGATGCAGAGGAAAGATCATAGATTTAGATCTCAAAGAATCCTTAGAGGCCATTGAGTTCAACCCCTTCAGTTTGCAGGTGAGGAAACTGAGGCTCAGAAGCTAAGTGAACCTGGCCAAGGTCACACAGCTAGTAAGTGTCTGAGACAGAATTTGAAATCAGATCTTCTCCGTGTCTAATACTCTATACACTGTGACACCTGGTTGCCTCAAGAGAGTAGAACTAAGATCACAGTACATACAATGGCTACAGTGTTTCAGTGACAGCACTAATATGCAGCCAAGCTCAGACTAATCACAATGATCAGTCTTCATTTCAGAGAAAACAGGAAGAAACATGCCTCTCTTCTCTGGATAGAAAGTGGAGAATCTATAGGTGCAGAACAATGCTTACAGGTGTACCTCAGCGATAGTGTGGG
>NW_020947525.1:0-1093 GCF_900497805.2 Vombatus ursinus | reverse complement strand
AGCTGCCCCATATAAATATATAAATGCTAGTTATCACTAATTATTAATTACTATTATTATAGTAGGTCCTCAATAAAACTTCTTTTTTTTTTTTTGCCGACCATAATAGAGGAAGCATCCTTTGGTCTCTTAGCTCTTTAACCCCTATAGCTAGAGTGTCTGTAAATTAAAACACAGCAAGGTTTACAGTTTTAGTACTTTCCAACCAATGCTCTTAGCAATTGATTGCTTTAAGTGCACACCCATTTTCCCCAAGAATAGTAGAGCAAGGGAGCTCTTTGATTTCTGTCCCTGCCAGAGCAAAATATTTTTAAATGACTTTTATTTTTTTAAGAAAAGGAATTTGACAATTTGTGGCAACCCTGCATCAAACATGTCTATTGGCACCATTTTTCCAAGGGTATGTGCTTACTTCATGTCCCTCTGTCACATTTTGGTTATTGTCCCAATATTTCAAACTCTTTCATCATTATTCTATCTGTTATGGTGATCTGTGATCAGTGATCTTTGATGTTACTATTATAATTGTTTTAGGGCACCATGAACCATGTCTATATAAGACTGAGAACTTAATTGATAAATGTCGTGTGTGGTCTGACTGTTCCATCAACTGTCCATTCCCCTGTCTCTCTCTCTTTCCTCAGAGCCCTATTCCCTGAGACAAAACAATATTGAAATTAGACCAGTTAATAACCCTACAATGGCCTCTAAGTGTTCAAGTGAAAGGAAGTCAATCTATGTGGCAAACTTCATTTTTGTCTTGTTTGAAGAAATTGCCACAGCCCACCCAGCCTTCAGAATTACCACCCTGATCAGTCAGCCTCCATTAACATTGAGGCAAGACCTTCCACCAGAAAAAGATTGCGACTCTCTGAAGGCTCAGGTGATGGTTAGCAGTTTTTAGCAAGAAATTATTAAAAAAATTTTTTTACATGATACTATTGCACGCTTAATATACTACAGCATAGTGTAAGCACAACTTTTATATGCACTGGAAAAGCAAGAAATTTGTGTGACTCACTTTATTTCAGTGGTCTGGAATTGAACCCACACTATCGCTGAGGTACACCTGTAAGCATTGTTCTGCACCTAT
>NW_020947524.1:0-1315 GCF_900497805.2 Vombatus ursinus | reverse complement strand
ACACACACACACAGAGTAAGTGCAAAGTATTATTGTCGCAATGATTTTGTCTTCCAGGGAGAGTCTGATTGCTCAGACTCTCTTTCTATTTATACCATTTACTAAATTAAAGGATGAAAAATCATGTTCCTTGCCACATAAAATATAGACTATTGCCATCTATCTGGATTATACAAATAATTCCCACGAAGTTGTCAATTCCATATGTGTATACATTTTTGCAAAAGCATTCTTGTTGGCCAAAATGGAAGAAGGAAAGAAAGAGGAACAATTGCCTCCTAGAGCACAATCCTGTTTCTGGCAGCATCGCCAATTAGTTGTGTGTCCTTAGATCACTTGGCCTCTTATATTACTGTTTTCTTATCTATTAAATGGGGACAAAAATATCTATGCTTCAGGAGTCTTCAGGAAGTATTAGGAACTGTGCAGAGATATAGAAGAATAAGAAAATGGAAAGCTTTAAAAACTGTAATATACTATACAAATAATAGGTATTATTGGGATTATTATGTGCATTCTAAAACTAAAAGTAAGTGGATCGACATCATCTATATCTCAAAACTTGACTCACTTTCTAGATTTCTCTACCTCCTTTCCAAGTACCTTACCACTCTGTAGGAACCTCTACCCAGAGGCCAACTCCCCCAATTGGTGACTCCCTACCCATGACCACTAATTCATGAGGGGCCCCAGTCATAGGCCCTGACCCAACTAGACTTACTCTCTGGACTTCTCCATCTCCTAACTGGCAATCTTGCCCCAACCCAGAATAATATTCTCCCCACCCCCAGCTTTCCCGACCCCTTTTTATGCATTGTCTTTCTCCATTAGAATCAAACCGCCTTGAAGATAGGGACTGTCTTATTTGGTTATATTTGTATTCTTTGTCATTTTCAGTGTTGTCTGATTCTTCATGACCCCATTTGGGATTTTCTTGGCAAAGATACTGGAGTGGTTTGCTGTTTCCTTTTCCAGCTCATTTTACAAATGAGGAAACTGAGGCAAACAGGGTTAAGTGACTTGACTAGGGTCATACAGCTAGTAAGAGTCTGAGGTCAGATTTGAACTCAGGAAGATGAGTCTTCCTGATTCTGGGACTGGTATTTTATCTACTGCACCATCTAGCTGCCCAGCACTGGTGGCATAGTGCAGCCTATTTGCTTCTGCTAGGAGAAAGTCAAATTAGTGAACTCATTCATAAATAGGTCTATAATGACACTTATCTACCTCACAGGGGGGCTGTGAAGCCTAATGAATTTGTTTGCTAAGTGCTTTGATGTTCTCAGATGAAAGGACACACACACACACACACACA
>NW_020947523.1:0-2219 GCF_900497805.2 Vombatus ursinus | reverse complement strand
TGTTTTTAAATTTATTTTAAACTTAAGTACAAAATAAGAAAAAAAAACATTGCCATTTACACAGCAGAAATGAGGAGCAATAAATTTTCATTTCAAGAAAACCTGTATAATAAATACTACACATTGTTTTCAAAGCTGTCCAGCTTTCTTTTGCTTCCTTGTATGATTTCTTTTGTTCTCTGCTGTGCACTTTTTACTTTATTTTTCCCCTCCCCACAGCAAGAAGAGTACAATTAAGCATGGAGATGTGTATGTGTACATACACATGCACACATATATATGTATACACACATACACATATGTGTATATATTATACACATGTATTATACATATACATGGAGATCTATGAACATACACACATATACACATATACAGCCATACACACACACACACACACACACACACACACACACATATATAAGACTTGCTATGCTTATTTCTATTTGTCATCTGTTTCTCCAAAGGTGAATAGTATCTTCTTTCATAAGTCCAAGTCTTTCCATGTTTTTTTTTAAATCAACCAGCTCATCATTTCTTATACTACAGCAATATTCCAACCCAATCCCATTTTCACTGAGAGATTGTCTATAAAAGTTCCCCCTCCCCCAATTTTCAGCATTCCTTCTATTCTTGGCTGTATAGGTTTTATTTATACAAGAAAGTTTTTAAAATAATCAAAACTATTCATTTTACACTTCAAAAATGCTCTCACCTTATAAAATGGTTTAAGGCCTAATATTACTGGATCTGTTTCCTTTACATCTTTTTTCCCCCCCTGGTTTCTTTGAAGTTCCTGACCTTTTGTTCTTCTAAATAAACTTTGTTATTATTTTTTCTAACTCAGTAATATAATTTTTTAAGTAATTTAATTGTGATGACATTATATGAATAGATTAGTTAGATAAAATTATCATTTTTTAAATTATGTTGGCTTTACCTGCCCATGAACAATAAATATTATTTCAATTATTTAGATCTAAATTTATTTGTATAAAACAGTGTTTTATGTTTATATTTGTATAGTTCCTCTGTTTTGGCCAGTATACTCTCAGGTATTTTATACTGTCTAGTTATTTTAAATGGTCTAAAATTTTTTTTTTGGTCTAAAATAATATTGAATAATATGGTTGATACATAGTGTAGTTTCCTTATTTTTCTCTTTTGATTAAATCTATTTTAGCTTTAACTTTGTCAGAAATCATGATTGCTACTCCTTCTTTTTTATATAATAAATTCTACACCTGACCTTTATTTTATCTTTCTGTATATCTCTCATTTTCATAGAATTTCCTGAAAGCAACATATTGTTGAATTCAAATTTTAAATCTGCTATCAGTTTCCTTTTTCTGGGTAAATTAATCCCATTCACATTCTAAGCTATAATTATTTGTTGTACATTTTCCTATTTTTCCTCACTATCCCTCTCACCCTCTTCCTACTCTTCCTCATTCCTCTGCTTTACTTTTACCTGCTACCTTGCCCTCCTATTCCTTAATCTACCCACCCCTCCAAGAATCCCTCCCTAATCCTCTCCCCCCACCCTATCCCCTTGCTCTTGCTCTCTTATTTCTTTCTGAATATGTGTGTGTGTGTGTGTTTTGTTTCCTCTTTTATCTTTCCCAATGAGAATAAGGTTTCAGTACTACCCACCCTCCCCTCTACTACCTTCTTTGGTATCAATTTTTCCTTTTTTTTGCCTCATTTGTATGAGATAATTGCTCCTTTTTTCCTCTCCTTATAGGTTTTTTTTAAGAATCACCCCATCATAATTAGCTCAGCCCAAGCTTTTCTTCTGAACTATCCAAATAAAATTGATAGTCATAATAGAACTAATAATATTTTCATATATAGAAAGTAAACAATATGACCTTATTGAGTCCCTTAAATGTTTACTTTATATTTCTCCTGGTTGTTTATATGTCAAATTTTCCCTGAAGTTCTGCTATTTTTGTTACAAATACCTGCAAGCCTTTCAATTTGTTAAATGTCCATTTTTTTTTCATTCAGGATTATATTTAACTTTGCTGGGTAACTTATTGTTGTTTGTAATCCCAACTCTTTTGCTCTGTGAAATATAGTATTCCAAGACCTATGGTCCTTCAGCATAGTAGTTGGTCAAGGCCTTGTGTAATTCTTATTGTAGCTCCATGGACAAAACAAAAACAAAAAACAAGAAAATTAAGGTAAAAAAGGAGGGGAGGTATAAATTTGGGGGGGGG
>NW_020947522.1:0-1206 GCF_900497805.2 Vombatus ursinus | reverse complement strand
GGTTTTCCCTTCACCGGAGGTTTTCCAGCAGAGACTGGATGATCATGGGAGACCAGCTCAGATTCAGTTACCTGTTTGTCATGCAGCCAATTATTAAGGTCACAGTGGCATGTGGCTGGAAGTGGAGAAGGGGGGAAATGGGAGTAACTAAGGGCTGGGGCTTGGCAAGAGGATCCGGGGCTGAGGGATTCAAGGGGGGAGGATAGGGTAGAGTTGAATAGGCAGGCATAGGTGAAGGAAAGGATGGATAAAGGTACAGAGTGAGGAAGAAGACCTAAAAACCCAAAAGCAAGGGAAATAATGAAAGAGGAGAAACTCACAGAAGTCGGAGGAAGAGACTGAAAGCTAGGTCAGGGGGTGGGGGGGGGGTGGGGAGCATTCTGGAGTCAGCCCAGTGCCATAAGTGGCTAGAACTGGACTTGAAGCTAGGAAGATGTGAGTTTGAATCCAATCTCAGACACTTCCTAGTGTTGTGACCTTGGGCAAGGCTAACCTTTGTTGACTTCAGTTTCTTTACTTGTTAAAAAAAATAGTATCTGCCTGTCAGGGTTGTTCTGAGGACAAACTGCTTTGCAAACCTTAAAAATTCTACACAAATGCTATCGTTATTGTTGCTATGATAGCTGATAAGCGCAAAGGGATTGTCTGGGAGTGACTGAGAGAACGGAATCTGCCACCTCCTCCTGGACCAGGGCATAAGAGAAACATTCAGTGCTAGACAGGGTGGCCAGGGATGAAGGGTCTTTTCCTGTGAGAAGTGGCTGCAGGAGCATGGGGAGAACCTTAGTCTGTCTTTCTTGATCTTGAGGTGAGGATGCTCTCTTAAGCGCACTTCACTAGCATTGTGTCAACCCTAGCACCTTACCTGCTGGACAGCGACACCTTTCTTGCCCTTCGTTCGCTCTTTTCCTAGAAGCCTGCCTGATGCCCCCAGCAGTTACTGTTTCTCTCCCTGTTTTTCCTTGTTCTGCACTTACTGGTGCACAAGTTGTGACCCCCTTCCCCCAGGAGAATGGAAACTCCTTGAGGGCAGGGATTTTTTTGTTTCTTATCTTTGTACCCCAGAACCTAGCTGCACACATAGTTGGTACCTGGTAAATGCTGAATCATTTTGCAAAGTTGTAAAGAGGTATATTTTGACTGGATAGCACATGCACCTTTCTGCCAATGAAAGCCACCCTTAACAAGAATGGGTTGCCTGGGGAG
>NW_020947521.1:182879-226452 GCF_900497805.2 Vombatus ursinus | reverse complement strand
CCCAAAAGAATGAATTCAGTCACAGCAGTGCAGTTGTCAGACATATGTCTTTGAAAGGGTGCCTATTAGAAGGAAAAGAGATTAAAATAGAGTACAGGATTAAGCTTTGGATGTGTCTATTGATGTGTTCAGGAAACATTCACTGACCACCTCCTACATATCCATTCTACTTTCTTACCCCCATACTTTACTTCCATGCACCATGATAGGCTGCCCATAACCAAAGTAGAGATAAATAATTTTGTTGCCTCCAAATTTTTCCCCATGGACCAACAAAACTGTGTGATTTACCAATTTTGTCTTTATGACAATGTGAAAAGGTCTGTACAAATAAAATGTATGCTTTAATCCCTTCCATAGGAACCTTCCTTAAATATGTGGAGGGATTATATCTATATGGGTAAATGCTATTTGGCCAAGTAGTCACCCTTCCAAAAAACACAGTCTACTTTATCATCCCTCATCTCTCACAGGGCCACTTTCCACATGATGCTAATTGCTTATGAGGAAAGTCCTTGTTTCCAAATGACCCTTGTGCTCCAAAATCACAAAAGAGGATTAATGGGGAATCTGGGTTCTAAGTCATCTTATGTTATTTTGCTCCCAGTAATTGGCATTACTGCAAATGCTAGCCTGAACAAATGGGGGAAATTTCCCATGGGAAATTTCTATTTCTAGGTGAAATAATGGAAAACATTTGCTGAACCTTCTGTAACCATATCGTATTTACATATTTATTCTGTCAATTGGAGAGGAGCTGAGCAAATTTTGGTATAAGAATGTAGTAAAAATGTGTTATGCCTTAAGATGACATGAATATGATTACTCTGGAATAATGTGGAAACACTTTTATCAACTTATGCAGAGTAAACCCAGTAGAATTAGAAGAAATATTTATGTGACAACCGCAGTAATCATGAGAAGGGAAACAGCTTCGAAAGATCTCCAAACTTGAACCAAAAGAGTGATGAATCATGTCTTCAAAACACTGATGAGGAAATAACCACCACTTCTCATCAGGGAGGTACAGAATGAGACACAATCTCAGACATGTCTGATTTGTTGATTTGTGTTCTCTGACTATATACAAATTTCTCACAAGGGAAGCCTTCCACTGCGTGGGGGGTGGGGAAGTAGCTAAGTGGGTAGTGATAAAGATGGGAGGATAAAAAGAACAACAACAAAACATTATCAAAACATAGAAAAATCAACAGTAGAAGTACAACTTTACATGTAGATCCATCACATTTCTTTTAAAGGTCAAAATGTCTTGAAATGTTTGCATCTGTTGGTGCTTGGTAAGCTCCAAATAGAAGAAATTATCTTAAATATTACTTTTTCCTGGGATGATCTTATTACTCTCAACTCTAAACTCATTTTTCTTCTCTTCTAAGTCCATTAAGAAAGGATATAAAATATCAAGATACTATTCAGTTCAGAAAGTACCTGACTATAATGCTCATTTATGAGTCAATGCTCTAGCTCTTTGTGACCATAAGAAAAAGAATACTTTAACTAAAAAAAATTGTAGAGCATTGAGTGAATTTTTCAACACCTCCTACCTCACTCTTCCCTCTCAAGAGAGGACTTTGCATACTACTTTTCTGACAAAGGAAAGACTGTCCCTGTGGGCTCCCTTATCTTTTCTCTTCTAAAGTTCAAAACTCCTTGATATCATCCCCTATTGTCTTTGCAATAGTCCCTGAAAAAGATCCAGTCCTTTTCTCCAGAGGCAATATCTCTACTTGTTTCATTGATTCCACTCTTCCCATTTCATCCTACCTAAGTTGTCCCCATTGAAAACTCCCCTTTAATTTTTAATGTTTTTATCGATGTCCTTCTTCCTTTCTTCTACAAATGGGCTCAGATCTGTCCAATCCTGTAAAAACTTCAATTGTCCTTCTGAGTAACCATAGTTTATATCTTAACTTTCCCAATCAGCTCTCAAAAATTAAAAAAAAATCTACCCATGTTCAGTCCACTTACTCTCCTCTGACTCACTTGTTAACCCATTCTAACCTGGTTTCTGATCCCTATCCGTCCACTGGAACTATTTTTTAAAAGCTGCCAATAATTTCTTAATTTAGAAATCAACAGATTTTTGTAATTCTTCATTTAAATTCCTATAGGGTAGACATTGCTTCAGACTTTGTATTTGTATCCTTTGTTGTTGTTCAGTCATTTTCAGTCATGTCCAAATCTTTGGGACCTCTTTGGTGGTTTTCTTGACAAAGATACTGAAGCACTTTGCCATTACCTTTTCCATCTCATTTTACAGATGAGGAACTGAGGCAAACAGGGTTAAGTGATTTGGCCAGGGTCGAACACCTAATTAGTGTCAGAGGCCAGATTTGAACTCGGGAAGATAAGCCTTCCTGACTTCAGGCCAGGTACTCTATCCACTATGTCACCTAGTTGCCCTATTTGCATTATTAGCATCTAGGAAGGTGGCTTAAAAAAAGCATGTGCTTAATAAATATTAGCCAGCTGGTTGATTCTTGGCCTCTTTGAAGCATGTAGAACACCTACTTTTCTTGTATACTTTCTCCTTGTGAGTTTTAATGACACTGGTTCTGCTGGTACTAGTATTCCATGAACCTGTATAACCTTTCCTTCTCAGACTCCTTTGTTAGATTTTGAATATATGAATATGTGTACATGCACACATATATACATACATATATGTATATATACATATGTGTGTGTGTGTATGTGTGTGTGTGTATCTCCAGCCCTGAACTCCAATCCGCACATTAACAATAGTTGGACATTTGGACCAAAGGCATTTCAAACTCGACTACTCCAAAAATGTCCACATTCAACCTAAAATCACTTACCTCCATAACTTCTTATTTCTCTTCAGAGCCCCACAATCATACTATGGACCCTGGTTTTCAGTCTTGAAATTAATATCTACTCTTCTCTGTATCTTTCCTTCCCCAATTCATCAACTGTCAAATCTTGCCACTTTTAAAACCACAACATATATCACATCTCCTCTTATGTCCAATTACACAGCCACCTCCCTAACTCCAGTTTGCACTTCCTCTCAATTAGACTATGGAAAAAGCCTCTTAATTAAAAGTCCAGTCTCTCCTTCCTCTAAACTATCCTTTAAAAACCTACAAAAATTATCTTCCTAAAGCACATGAGTAACCATGTCACTCAAGCATTGAACACATCCCTTATTGCCTTGAGAACAAAATAACAACTCTTCAGCTTGATATTTAGAGTCCTGCACAACCTGAATCCAGTCTCCCTCTTTAAATTTATTTCACTTTGTTCCCAGCCATATATTCTATACTCTAGCCCAACTGGCCTGCTTTCTGTTCCCCAGGCTCAGAATTCTATCTTCATCTATGTCCCTCTGCACAGGTCACCCTCCATGCTCAAAATGCCCTACCTCATCTCTGCTTCTTAGAATCTCAAGCTTCCTTTGTGTCAGAGCTAGTGGGTCACCACTTATAGGTTTAGCTTAGTTTCTTAAACTCTGTCCCTCCTCAAATTATCTTGTATTTATTTATCTGTGTAAATACTTTATCGCTTCCTCTCCAACAGAATGTAAACTCCCTGAGGTTAAGATTTGCTTTTTTTTTCTTTGTATGCCCGGTGCCTAAGACAGGTCCTAAGGGAACATAGTGGGCACTTGGAAAATATTAGTTCAATGGCAGGCAACAACTCACTTCTGAAAACCCCAAGTTTCACTTATGTTGGTAACATAAGCATAATAATCAAATAAAAGAAATTCTAATAACTCAATACCACAATTTGAATTTCATAAATAACTTTCCTTACATAATTTTGAGGGGGAAATACTGTTATTTCCATTTTACAGATTAGGTAACTGAGGGTGCCAGAAGTTTGGTAATTTATCCACAATCACAGTCATCGCCAGTAAGACTAAGATGTGAGATTTGAACTCAGGTCTCCTGACTTCAAGTATGATTCTCTCTTCACCACATCAACCAACAAATGTCAGTGAATTTCTTCCCCCTAAATTCTCAATCTGAAAAGGTGGGGGGGAGTTATACATGAAACAAATGCACCTATGTATACACAGAGATCTTTACCTAGGGTGTCCTTACCTAACCATCTTCTATCAGTTACTTACTGTTGTAGTGATATTTCAAGATATGATATGACCTGGGGTAGATCAAAATTTACTTACTACCATGTTGTAATAATGCTCCATGCTTATAGCTCACTTCCAAATCTTTGACTTCACATGGCCCTACAGGGGAACAGAAATATGAAGACCCGAATTACAAATGGATGTTAATGAGAGAGCGAGAAAAAGGGAGAGACGGAGAGACAGACAGACAGAGAGAGGCAGAGAAAGAAAGACAGAGAGAGAGAGACAGAGAGAAAAGGAGGGTAGAAGGGAAAGGGACAGAGAGAGAGAAGGAAGAGAAACAGAGAAAGAGAGAGAGAGAGAGACAGAGAGAGAGAGAGAGATCAATATAAAGTCTGACATGGCATGAGGAATGTACAGGCCTCCCTAAATGAGTACAAAGCAAAAATCAGATCTAAGTATTTTAATAGTAAAACCAAGAACAGCAGTGGTACCTATTGATGCAAGAAGATGATAACTGTAGACTCCAAGTTATTATCTTTGCGTGGCAGCACCAAATTTATGTTGGGTTTAGTAGCATTTGGGATATACCCCTTGAGCACCCTAACTTCAAATATAACCTACATCATTAAAATGCCAATTGAAATCCACTGGGATTGAGAACATTACAAACATTACAACATTACACAGAAGAATTGTCTGAAAAGTCTTCAAAATTCTCAAAGGCTTTCATTCATTTTTTTATGTTCATACAGGACATTTAAAAATTAAAGAGCTAGGCTGTATAGCAACATGGCCAAATTAATAACTATGATCTGCTGTGGGAGTTCTCAAAATTGTTGTAGGATCAATATGCTGTGATTGTGACTGTGATAGTGTTTGCTAAGTATAAAAATTGGTCCTGGTCAACTCACTAGATTCATGCAGGTCAGGTCATAACCCATACTGATTACACATATACACAACTGAGGCTGAAAGATCATCTATGAAATTCAGCTTAATAGAAACTGCAGATCCTGGCACAAAGGTACTATATTCTCAGTGAGGACAACCATGTGTGAAGGCAGTATGGACAATCTTTTCAAGGCTCCTGATAAAATTTCCCTGGAACATAAGAGCATTTATGATATATAACACAAATTTTTTTCACAAAACAATTGACATATGCTATGAGTCAGCTGACGGCCAAGAGATAAGGATCATTCACTCCCTGGTCATGCAAGGGGAAAAGAGGTTCTGGAGCTTGGTAAGATGATTTGGTCTTGTCCTCTCTGTCTTTGAAACAGAGAAGCTTGAAAGGACTTCCTTACAAAGATCTGCAGGTATATCAGCCTGTCATGTCACAGAACACTACAGGACAAGTTGGAGCTTCTGCAATTAACTACTTTAGACCTCACTGCCATAATTTGTTTATTTAATTCCCTAAATTTTTGTTCTATTTTAAGTTCAGAACTGTCTCTCTCCCTCCTTCCCCACTGTGCTAGAGAAGGTCTATGAGATGGGAGTATAATCTGTGCATTTTCAGAAAAATAAGATGGACTCTCAGAGCTGGAGTTCTACAGAAGCTTTTACACATGTTCAGTTGAGTGAGGTAGTGCATCTGAAGCTTAAATTGCCATCTAGCGGCTTGCTGAGTTATAATACCCAAAGGCATTCCTCTAAATGTGGCCTCATAGCTGTTACATGAAATAGTGTTCAATGAACCAGGCAATAATACCACAAGCCCTTGGGTTCTTTCATTGTTTCCTCTTGAACCATATTTCCTGACATTTTTCACTCTTCTCACCTATTCTCATTGAAATAACAATTTTAAATTGGATGGTCTTATAGAGCTATATGTAATATTTCTCTCTTGCCTCATTTTTGTAAAGGATCAACATCTTTTATAATACAACATTTTTACAATAATTATAACACGTAAGTTACAATTATTTTTACGGCAGTATTTTTTCAAATTACTTTTATATGCTCTGCATTATGAAATGAAAAAACTCTCATTATTTGTTTCTTGTCACCTACATTATCTGCTCCACCAAATCCCTTCTTTGCCTCTCCAAAAACAACTTCAGAAACACCTTCCCATTTGGCTATAACTTCCTTTTGTCTTCTTGTTTGATTCATAACAAAAATGCATGATATGATTCAGTTACTCCAGGATTATATCCACTTGCTGATCAATGGACAAGGATCCAGTTACATTTAGAGCTATAATAGTTGTTACTATTTTTATATACGCATAGCCTGCCCTTATTGTTCCAGAGGTATACCACCTACATCTTCCCTTCACTGTTCTAAGGTCCTGCTTAGAACTTATGGTAATATTTTAATGTAATTCCATGGGCTTAAGCTCCCATTGCAATATGTTCCTTTACTATTAGCTGACAGTGATTACTGACCCCATTCCACTTATCCAATTAATATCAATTAGATTTTTTTAAGGCAATTGGGGTTAAGTGACTTGCCTAGGGTCACACAGCTAGTGTCAAGTGTTTGGTCTGAGGCTGGAGTTGAACTCAGGTCCTCCTGACTTCAAGACTGGTGCTCTATCCACTGCGCAACCTAGCTGTCCCTCGATGAGATTTTAAATGGAGTATTTACTTGGAAAACATAGCAAGAACAGAAGTATCAAAATTCCCCACTCCCAAATTCCTGGAGGAGGAGGACTATCTCCTTTACATTACATTGGTCCCTGGGAAGAAAGAACTCGGACTTAACATAGTTTCTACATAGTATTATTCCCTACCAAGTTCACATCAAAATGTGGCATATAAACTGGATGAGTTTGAGTCTCAGCTAAAGCATGGCTGCATCCGGAAGGTCTTCCTCAGAGCCTGGATGCTAGACTCACCCCTCCCCTCCTTGATCACCACATGTTTCACTCTCTTGACCTTCTCAAATTCAAAAGGATGGGCTAACCACTCTTGGTTTCATGCTGGCTCTGAGGAATGGAGGGTCTGAAACATTTTTCCCACCCATAGGCCCTCAGTAACCATCTAAGCCTCCTTTGACAATGCCAGCAAGTCTAGAAAGTACTCAGAACAAGAGAATGACCATAGATTACTTTAAAATGTACCCTAGTTCCATAG
This sequence comes from Vombatus ursinus, assembly GCF_900497805.2. Lineage (NCBI taxonomy): Eukaryota > Metazoa > Chordata > Mammalia > Diprotodontia > Vombatidae > Vombatus > Vombatus ursinus. The sequence goes on along the minus strand of NW_020947521.1, from coordinate 219,294 downwards.
CCAATCGAAGAGATTCCTCTTTACCATGCGGATATCAGAACTAGTTACAGAATGTCTCTACTTGTTCTAAATTTCTTCAAGGCATTTACATTACATGCCACCATGTCTTTTAGAAAGAAGCCTCTCCAATATGGGGGACTATATCCTCCCTTTCCCCCACTTTATGTATCTAAAATACAATCTAAAAACTACATGATCCTTGTAACCCTTCTTTCTTTCATGTCCCCCTGCCATCATCATTGCAGCAACAGAAAGGACCAGATAGAATTCTGGAATATTTGGCATTTGCAACTGCCACCTTACCAAAGGATCCTCAGTTTGATTTTGATCCACTGACTAAAGAGCAATTATGCTTTAAAAAGGCTGGGTCTTCTTTTCTTTATCCTCCCCCTTCCCCTGACGAAGTTTTGTGAGATGCAAGATGTGCACAGGTGAGAAGGTGAGCTTGGCCACCATGCATAAGAATTTCAAGAGAGATGGAGCAGGTGTGGTGGTGGATGAGGAAGCATTTGAATAGCAACTAGAGCTGCATCCATTTTGGCCAGGGGAGCAGTCTGAAAATCCTGTGTGGGAAGACTAGTCATCATTACCCTTCCACTTAGCACAATTGATGTCAGTGATTTACCAGTTCTTCATCTCTTTCTCCTAGCCTGGATAGCCAATGTTCACTCAGAAATGTCCTTGTTTTCTTCAATTTGTTTCACATTTCTGTTCTATTAGCATTGCAACATGGTGTCAGCTAAAACTGTGATTGATCACAGCAATTTCTGGTTCGTATATGTTTCATTATACGAATGGGATGTAAAAAAGCTGTGGCAAGTTACACAAAAAATATTACACATAAATAGACTTGGAAAATGCCATGATCTTTCTGCCTGGGAACTCTGACCTTAATTAAAGAGCATAGCATTTATTTTTATTCTGTAACTTCCCAAAGTGGAGCAAAAACATGAATCTAGTGTTTTCCTTAGGCAACTGTGAATATCTCTATGAATTCAGTATTGGAGAAGAATGGCAGTTGAGTCAGCATAAATTCAACTACCACTGCAACATTAGAAACATGATACTGTGAACTGGAGGGATGGCCTACGATGAGCCTTTTTTCATAATTAGCCTAAGGATGTAATATATTTAATGATCATGCATATAACTGTTATCTCCCAGTGGGCAGCATCTTAGGCACAGGTACTGACAATTGTTTGAGGGTGACTTGTGAAGAAATGTCCATTATTTTATAGTTGTTACAGTTTCAGTTCAGCAGTAGGAATGTAGCTCATTCAGGTTTTTCTCACAAATTATAAAGAAAAAAAGTTATTGAACTTTTAGAATACAACATATAAAGTTACGAAAGGTTTTGAAGACAACTGAACTCAATATTTAAGTAAAAATGATTACAATAAACTCTACTCAAAACAATGTGTCTTCTACTTAAGAAGTTTACACAAAAATAACTGCCTTATTCTATTAAGGTTACCTCTACAACTTTGAGGGCAGTGATTGCCAGCCTTGCTCTATCAACCTTCACTCAGCAGTGTGAGTGTGAGTTGGAATTTTCCTAACTGGAGGCATAGTCCCAGCAACAGGTCTTGGGGTTGACTGATTCAGCAGTGATGGTGTCTGGAACCCTCAGCCCCAAGACAACTGATCAGAAAGAAATTATAAAAAATCCATTGCGGCACTGACAGCATGACTCTACTGAAATTCCTATATGTAATTCTGGGTAGCAGTCTCAGGGTGAGCATGAAAGTTAGAAGGAGTGGGGAACCTGGTCACAGTTCCAGGGTGGAAAAAAAGTGCTTATACTTGCTTGCAGACCAGAAGACAGGTCAGTAGAGCAGTGATCACAACTCTTCTTAGATCATACCACCTTGCAAGAACTGAAAACTTGCAGATGCCACCACCACCACTCTGCCCCAAGAACTAGCTCTAAAAACAGCAGAATGAATGTAAAATAGATCATTTTGATTATATAAAATTTAAAAGTTTTTGCACAAACAAAACCAATACAACCAAAATTATAAGAGAAATGGAAAACTGGAGAAAAATTTTGAAACAAGTACTCTGATGATGTTCTCATTTCCCAAATATATAGAGAAATGAGTCAAATTTATAAAAGTACAAGTCATTCCTCAATTGATAAATGGTCAAAGGATATAAACAGGCAGTTTTCAGAGTAAGAAATCGAAGTATCTATTGTCACATGGGGAAAAAATGCTCTAAATCACTATTGATTAGACAAATGCAAATTAAACCAACTCTGAGGTACCACCTCACACCTATCAGAGTAGCTAATGTGACCAAAAAGGAAAATGTTAGCTGTTGCAGGGGATGAGGGAAAACTGGAACACTTATGTGCTGTTGGCGGAGTTACAAACTGATCCAACCATTCTGGAGAGCAGTTTAGAACTATGCCCAAAGGGCAATTAAACTGTGCATACACTTTAATCCAGCAATACCACTGTTACATTTCTATCCCAAAGATATCTATAAAAAGAGAAAAGGACCTATTTGCACAAAATATTTATAGCAGCTCTTTTTGTGGTGGATATGAATTGGAAATCTAAGGGAGGCCCATCAGTTGGTGAATGGCTAAACAAGCTATGGTATATGATTGTTATGAAATATTATTGTGTTATAAAAAATGAAAAGCAGGATGATTTCAGGAAAAACCTGGAAAGACTTACATGAACTAATGCATAGTGAAGTGAACAGAACCAGGAGAACATTGTATACAGTAACATCAATATTGTTTGATGACGAATTGTAAATGACTTAGCAACACAAGATCCAAGATAATCCCAAAGGACTAACGATGAAGCATGTTAACCACCTTCAGGGAAAGAATTGATATTGATTGATTACAGACTGAAACATGCTATTTTCACTTTGATTCACTCATTTTTTCTTTTATTTGAGTCTTCTTGTACAAAATGACTAAAATGGCAATGTTTTAGATAATTGAACATATATAACCTCTATCTGATTGCTTACCATCTCAAGGAGGAAGGAGAAGAAGAGAGAGGATAGATTTGGAACACAAAATTTTAAATAAAATTGTTTAAATTTTTTTAAAAAGTAGAATGAAAAACCTCAAGCTTGGGACAGTGCCCTCTCCACCCAGGGAGCAGAGTCTAACCTTAACATAAAGTTTAAAAATCAAAAAATATTCAAGGAAAATGAACAAACAACAAAAAAGGAACCTGAACACAGAAAGTCACTAAGGTGATAGGGAAGATCAAAACACAAACTCAGAAAAGGACATGGAAATCAAAGCAACTACATGTGAAACCTCAAAGAAAAATGTGAGTAAGTCTCAGGACCATAAAGAACTCCTGGAAAATTTTTAAAAGGATTTTTTAAAATCAAATAATACAAGCAGAGGAAAAATTGGGAAAAGAAATGAGTGCGATGCAAAAAAATTATGAAAAAAAAGAGTCAACAGCTTGGTAAAGGAGAGATAAAAAAAGATACTGAAGAAAATAACACTTTAAAAAGACAGAATACATCGATGGTAAAAGAGACACAAAAATTCACTGAAGAGAACTCCTTAAAGAATAGAATTGACCAAATGAAAAAGAAGGTACAAAAGCTCACTGAAAACAATAATTCCTTAAAAATTAGAATTGGGCAAGTGAAAGCTAAGGATTCCATGAGGCATGAAGAAACAATAGGACAAAATAAAAAAATGAAAAAATAGAAGACAATGTGAATTAGCATAGGCAAGAGGAAACGAAATTATCACTCTTTGCAGATATGATGGTATATTTGGAGAATTCTAGAAAAATAACTAAAAATTAGTTGAAATAATTAACAACTTCAGCAAACAAAAGTTAAAAATTGTTTTTACATGTAATTGGGGAAAATAAAATACTAAATAAATGAAAGAATATCAACAATTTCAGATATTCAGATGATACCATTCTGCTGGTAGAAAGTAAAGAAGAATTAAGAAGCCCTCTTGATGAGGGTGAAACAGCAGAGTGTAAAAGCTGGATTGAAGCTTACTAACACAAAAGCTAAGATCTTTGCAACTGATCTCATCACTTCCCATCAAACAGAGAAAGAAAAAAATGGAAGCAATGTCAGATTTTATATTCTTGGGCTCAAAGACCACAGAAGACAGTAACTGTAGCCTTGAAATTAAAAGATGTTTGCTCCTTGAAAAGAAAAGTATAACAAATCTGGACAGCATATGAAAAAACAGAGACATCATCTTGCTAAAAGAGGTCCATATAATCAAACCTATGTTATTTCCAGTAACAATGTATGGTTATGAGAGTTTGACTATAAGGAAAATTAAATGCCACAGAATCGATGCTTTTGAACTTTGTTGCTGGAAATGACTTTTGAGAGTCCATTGGTCAGCAAGGAGATCAAATACATCAATATTAAAACACATTAATTCAGCCAATTCATCGAAAGGTCAAATATTTAAGCTGAAGCTTAAATATTTTGGCCTCATAATGAGAAGACAAGATTTATTGTAAAAGACCATGATGTCTGCAAAGATTGAAAGCAAAAAGAAAATGGCATGGCAGAGAATGAGACAGATAGATAATGTCATGGAAACAATGAACGTGAACTTGGACAGATTTTGAAAGATGGTGGAGGATAAAAGGACTGGCATTCTATGATCCATGGGGTCATAAAGAGTCAGACATGACTGAACTATTAAACAACAACAAAATATGCCAGGCACTCTACTATAACTTTGGATGTCCCCTCAGTGGAGCTTTTCTTTCTTTTTTTATTTTTTTTGGTGAAGCAATCGGGATTAAGTGACTTGCAGGGTCACACAGCTAGTGAGTATCATGTGTCGGCGGCCAGATTTAAACTCAGGTCCTCCTGACTCCAGGGCCAGTGCTCTATCCACTCAGTGGAGCTTTTTTTCAGGACAAGAGAAGAGGATGTATACATAAGAGATTATGATAATTAACATTATGATCATAAATACTGACCCAGCAGAGGCAGAAAGAAGAATTTCAGCAACATCATCTTGGGCTTGGGAAAGCTCCAAAAGTGGTGAATAATCACAGAAAAAGTGATTGTTCTTATTGGTTCCCCAGAAGGACCAATTCAATGAGAAATCGATGAAAACCTAAGCATTCACACAACAATACACATAGGATATGTTGAGTAACAGAGTGTAGACTCTAGTTGATATGTTGGTCGAGTAGAGTAGGGGGTTACAGATGGCCATATACTGATCATAGGCCAGCATAGCCAGCAGAAAGCATTCAGCTGTCCCAAAGGTGGCTACAAAACATATTTGGGCCACACAGCCTCCCAGAGGGATCAAGGTTATTTCTGTAAGGAAGTTCTTGAGCAAAACAGGTATAACAGATGAAAAATACATAGCATCCATGAAAGCCAAGTTGCTGAGGAAAAGATACATTGGAGTGTGAAGCTGAGAGCTACTTCTGATCAATATGATTATGCTAAGGTGACCAACTAATGTGACTGCAATGACCCCCAGAAATATCACAAAGAGGATGACATGAAGGGTTGGATCATTTGGTAACCCCAAAATAATGAATTCAGACAAAGCAGTGCAGTTATCAGCAGACATCAATCTTGGAAAGAGTACCTACTAGACAGAAGAAAAGGAGATTAAATGTAGAATACAGGACTAACATTTGTATGTGTCTATTGATGTACTCAGGAATCATCTGCTAAGTGCCCACTACACGATTATAATCCCATACTTTGATAGAATGAACCATGGCAACGCTTATAGGCAAAGCAGAGATGAACAAATCTGTTTCTTCCAAATTTTCCCCATGGACCAACAATACTGTATGATTTGCCAGTTTCACCACTATGACAATGTGAAATAGTCTGTAATAGGGAAGATGATTGTTTATTCCCACCATAGGAACCCTTCTTATGTGTATGCAGAGACTATATCCAGTTGTGTAAGTGCTGCGCTGCAAAGTAACCATCATTGTTAAGGGATTGTTAATCCCTTCGAGAGAAACAGAGTCTGCTTTGTGATCCCTGACTTCTCAAAAGATCATCTTGCACAAATGAAGATGTTATTCATCTCATGCTAATGGGCTATGAGGAAATTCCAGGTTTCCAACATGACCCTTGTGCTCTATAATTTAAAAAAAGGAGAAGTGATGGGCAATCTGAATTCTAAATCATCTCATTTTATTTTGCTCCTAGTGCTTGGTATTACTGCAAAGGGCTTTCATTAAGTAAGATAGTGCTAGCCTGAAGGACTATGAGAAATTTCCCATGGGAAATTGTTATTTCTAGGCAAAACAACAAAAGCACTTGTTCAAACTGCTGCAACTATATCCTATTTGCATGTTGCTTCCTTGAATTGAAGAACAGTTGAGTAAAAGGTCATGTAGGAAAGTAGTGGCAATTTATTGTGCCACAAGATGTGATGAAAATGACTGCTTTGGAGTAATATACAAACACTTTTATCAACTGATACAGAGTGAACTCAGTAGGAATAGAAGAACAATTTACATAATAACTACAACAATTATAAGATGGGAAACCATTTTGAAAGATTTCAGAACATGGACCAAAATAGTAACAAATCATGTCTTCAAAAGACTGATGAGAAATACTCCCTACCACTTCTTGGCAGAAAGATAATGGACTAGAGGTGCAGTATGAGACATGTATTCTCAGATATGGCTGATGTGTTGTTTCCCTTGGCTATATATATCTCTTAGAAGGGACGGAGGACTTCTACTATGAGTCGCAGGTTAGTTATGTGTGTCATGCTAGAAATGGCGGAAGGGAAAGAACAACAAAATATTTGAAAAATACACAAAAGAAAAGGGGAAGTATAGATGAAGACACAAACTGAGAAATTATTTCCATTCTGTTAAATTTTACATTTATACACATTTCTTTGAAAAACCAAACGTTTGCTTTTGTCAGTCCTTGTTATGTTCCAAATAAAGGAAAGTATCTTAAATATTACTTTTTCTGGAATGTTCTTATTACTCCAGCTCTAAACTCATTTTCTTCTTTTCTAAGTTCAGTAAGAAAGACCATCAAATATTGAGATACTATTCAACTCAGAGAAGAACCTGACTACAACATTCATTTATAAGTCTATGATCCAAAACTTTTTGACTGCAAGAAAAAGAATGCTTTAACAGAACAAAAATTTGTACACTGCTTAGAAAAATTTTCAACACTTCCTTCTTTACCCTTCTCTTTTATTTTTGGGGCAAAAGAAAGCCTGTTCCTGTTGGCTCCCTTTTTCTTCTTCTGTAGTTCAAAATTCTTCAATATCATCCTCTATTGTTCTATTCAACAGTCTCTGGAAAAGAGACAGTCTTTCTTTTCTTCTATCCTCTAAAAAGTTACAAAAATGGTTTTCCTAAAGCACATGACTAATCTTAACACTTGCCTACTCAAACCTTGAACAAATCCCTTATTGTCTTAAGGACAAAATAACAACTCTTCAGCTTGATATTTACACCACCTGAATCCAGCCTCCCTCTTCAGTTTTATTTCTTTACTTTACTCTCAAGCATGTATTTTGTATTCTGGCCTAAGTGGCTTTTTTTTTATTCCCCAGACTCAGAATTCTGCCCTCATCTCTGTTCCTCTGCACTGGCCATTCCATGCTTAAAATATTCTACCTCATTTCTGCTTCTTAGAATCTCAACTTCCTTTGTTTCTCAAAGAGTAGATCACCACTTACAGGAAGCCTAATTTTTAAAACTCCATCCCTCCTCAACATGTCTTGAAACTATCTATGCAAATGTTTTATTTCTTCCTCTCCAAGAAAATGTAAGCTCCCTGAGATTAAGGACTATTTTGCATTTTTTTTTCTCTGCAGCTAGGTGGTGCAATGGATAGAGCTCCAGCATTGGAATCAGGAGGACCTGAGTTCAAATCCAACTTCAGATACTTGACTTACTAGCTGTGTGACCCTGGGCAAGTCACTTAACCCTGATTGTTTCACCAAAAAGCAAAAAAAAAAAAAAAAGCCCACATACATCATCAGCATTTATGTATATTACCAACAAAACCCACAGAAAGAGATAGAAAGAGAAATTGTATTTAAAATATTTCCAGACAGTATAAAATAATTGACAGTCTACTTACCAAGACACACACAGGAACTATATGAACACAATTATAAAACACTCTTCATACAAATACAGATCTAAAGAAATATTAATTGCTCCTAGGTAGGCCAAGCCAATAATAAAAATTATGATAGTAGCTAAATTAATTTACTTATTAAGTGCCACATCAATAAAACTACCCAAAAATTATTTTGTAGAGCCAGGGAAAATGTATTTAAAATTTATCTAGAAAAATGAAATGTCAAGAATATCAGTAGAATTAATTTCTTACAAACTTAAAAGAAGTTGGCCTAGTAGTACCAGATCTTAAACTATACTACAAGAAGTTGACTATTTAACAAAACTACAGGGAAAAGTAGAAAGTAGTCTGGCAGAATCTAGGCATAGAACAATATCTCACACCATGTACCAAGATAAGCTCAAAATGGGCACATAATACATACCAAAATGATGATACTATAAATTAATTAAGGGAACATGGAAAAGTTTGCCTGTCTGATCTGTGGATAAGGAAAGATTTTGTGACTGAATGAAAGATAGAAAGGAGCATGTGAAGCAAAATAGATAATTTTGATTACAATATTAAAAAGCTTTTGCACACGTAAAACCAATGTAGCCAACATTAGAAGGAAAACAGCAAACTGGCGAAAAATTTTACAGCAAGTTTCTCTGATAAAGGTCTCATTTCTCAAAACTGTGCAAAATTCATAAAAACTAATAAATGGCCAAAAGATATGAAAAGGTAGTCTTCAGAAGAAAAAAACAAAACTATCAATAATCATATAAAAATGCTCTAAGTCACTAATAATTACTGAAATGTAAATTAAACCACCTCTGAGATACCACTTCACATTCATCAGACAAGCTAAGATGATTAGAAGGGAAAATGAGAAATTCTGGAGGGGATATAGAAAAATAAATATGCTAATGCACTGGTGGAACTATGAATTAGTTCAACCATTCTGAAGAACAATTTAGAACTATATCCAAAAGGCTATAAAAGAGTGGTTTATCCTTTTTACCCAGCAAGAATGTTACTAGGTGTTTACCCCCAAAGAGGTAAAAAATAAAAATAAAAAGACCTGTATGTACAAAAATATTTACAGCAAATCCTCTTATGGTGGGAAAGAATGAAAAACTCAGGTGATTCCCATCAATTGGGGAACGGATGAATAAGTCATGTTATATGATTGTGTTTGGAATACAATTGTGCCACAAGAAATATGAAGGGAATGATTCAGAAAAAACAAAGAAGACTTACATGAGCTCATGATGCTAAGTGAAGTAAGGAGAACTAGGAGAACACTGTATACAGTAACAGCAATAATGTAATAATAATCAAATGTGAAAGACTTAACTACATTGATTAATACAGTGATCCATAACAAATCCAGAAGAGTCATGAAAAAAAATTATATCCACCACTAGAGAGAGAATTGATGAAATCAGAGTGCAGATTGAAGCATGTTTTCTTTCTTTTTTCATTTCTCTTGCTTTTTTTAACAACAAGGCCAATGTGGTAACAGACTTTGCGTGACATCATATGTATAACATATATTGTATTTCTTGATTTTTCAGTGAGTAAGGGGTAAAGGAAGGGAAAGAATTTGGAACTGAAAATGATAATAGAATTTTTAAAAAGTATAAAAAGAAGACATTGTTGGACATTTAGCATGTACCTTATGTGGGTACAGAAAGTTTCAAAGAAAACGCTGAACTCAGCATTCAGGTAAAAGTGACTACAATTAAATCTACTGTTTCTTCTCCTTAGGAAGTATCTATTTAAGTATACAATAACAAATGCTTCACTTGTTCCATATGTCAAGCTAAGCTATTTCCAGCAATGCTCTACATTGTTGCCTGGCCATCTCCTCAAGAGCATCCTTGCTGGAACGCTTGTGGAATGCATACCCCACCCCTTCTCACTTGACAGTTCAGGAATTATAATCAAAACAATACTGCTCTTGCTACTGAAAAATGTGTCAATTTAGTCTTCTGAAGCTCTACTCACCATTGTTATGTAACATCTATTGCAGTAATTAGTTCAATGTAAGCCTATGAAGTGATTTGATGTCCCCAAATGTCTATGTAGTTCCCTCCTTTACAGCTTTGGGGAAAAATGCATCATTCATGCATTGAAGTACTCTACATGCATGAATTTGATGCATGAAAGCCCTATATAAAACTGAAATCAATATAATGTTTGGCATGTCAAGAGGAATAGATAAGCTTCCCTGAAAGGAGCTACAAATCAATAATCAGATCTAAGAATTTTTATACTAAAACCAAGAACAGCAGTGGTACCTATTGATGCAGCTAGATGATTACATTGGACTCCAGTTATTGTCTTTGCATAACAGCACCATATTTATGTTGGGTTTCATAACATTTGGGAGATAACCCCTTGAATACCTTAGCACCAAAAGTAGCCACCATCATTAAAATGCCTTTTGAAATCCGTTGGGAATGAGAAAATTACGAACACATCAATGAGTTGTGTGAAAAGTTCTCAATTCTCAGCAGTCTTCATTAATTTTTCTTTATCTATATTTGTCCAGGATTTTTAAAAAGTAAAAAAAACAAACAAACAAACAAACAAACAAAATTGAATACCACCATAGCCAAACTAGTATGATCTGCCATGGAAGCTCTCAAAAACTGTTCTGGGATCAACATGTGCTGATTGTGGTTGTGACAATGCTCAGTAACTATGAAACTTTGTCCTCATCATGTCTCCAGATTCATTTTGGTCAGGCCATAACACATACTAATTATACATATACAAAATTGAAGTTGAAAGACCAACAATGAAACTCAGTTTTGTAGAAGCCACAGATCCTAGAACAAAGGTACTATTCATAGTGAGGTCAATTATCAATGTGTAAAGGCAATATTGGCAACCTTTTCAAGGTTCCTGATAAAATTTCACTGGCATATAAGAGCATTTATGATATATGACACAGATTGAGTCAGCTGAGAGGCAGGGAGTCCCATAATGCTATGTATATTCTATTCTATCTTGTTTCATTATTCTTCGCTTATCCATATATCTGAAAAGGAATCTATTCCATATATCACCTCATTTGCTCATGATATCACCATTTATGTCTAAATCGTATACCCATTTTGACCAACTACTTTTCCAACCTACTTTTCACTTTTTTTGCCAACTACTTTTCACTTTTCCTATCAATTTAGTCACATAGTGATTCCTTGTCGCAAAAGTTTGGATCTTTGGGTTTATCAAACATTAGATTACTATGGTCACTACTGTGTACTGTTCACCTAATTTATTTCACTGATCCATCACTGTATTTCTTAGACAGTACCAGATTGTTTGGATGATTACCCCCTTTGTAAAACAATTTGAGATGTGGTACTGTTAAGCCACTTTTCTTCACATTTTTTTCATTGATTCCCTTGATATTTTTGAACTTTTGTCCTTCCAGATGAATTCTGTTATCTTTTTCTAGTTCTATAAAATAATTTTTTGATAATTTTATTTGTATGGAACTAAATAAGTATTAAAGTAAATAAGGGAGTAGATGCTCATTGATTAAGGATTGGCTAAGCAAATTGTAATAAACAAGTGTAATGGAATATTGCTGTGCTGTAAGAAACAATAAATATGATGAATATAGAGAAACATAGAAATGATTTACATGATCTAATGCAGAGTGAAGCAAGAAAAGGAAAGAAAACAATCCATCAAATGACTATAACAATGGAAGTGGAAAGAACAACCACCACAAATAATTGAATATAAGTGCTGCAAGATTACAAAGAAAAATCATAGACCCAAAGACTTACTACTTTGTGGGAGGTCCGCATTTGTGGAACATTGCATGCATTTTCAGAACCTTTGGATAAACACTTAAGTTCATCAATTTAATCCATTAAATGAATATATTTATGTGTTTCTGTATATATATATATATATATATATGTATGTGTGTATATGTATATATATTTGTGTGTGTATATATACCTATATACATATACATATATATATTTATCTTTCCTAAAGCCCATGTATTGGTAGTACTCAATAATAATCATTACATTAGTAAAATATGGTCTCCTTATACGCAAGGACCTTGATTTTTGTCCTTGTATTCTCTAAATGTAGTAAAATATAAGGTTCATGTTATATACTAAATACATACTCGCTTTATTTAGTTGAATTCATGAAAAAAAGTGTTTCCTACATATCAGTTTCCTCAGTGCCCCTTTTACTTCATTGTTTCTAAGACTGTAGATCAGGGGGTTCAACATGGGGATCATTACAGTGTAGAAAAGAGACACCACTTTATTCTCATTTGTTGAGTAGCTAGATTTAGGCATCATATAAATGAATGTAACGGTCCCATAGAACAGAGAGACTGCTGTGAGGTGGGAGGTGCAAGTTGAGAAAGCTTTGGATCTCCCTTCAGTGGAGCTTATCTTCAGGACAGAGAAGAGGATGTATACATAAGAGATTATGATAATTAGCACTGTGATTATAAGTACTGACCCACCAGAGAGAGCAGGAATGATTTCAGCAAGATCATCTTGGTAGTTGGAAAGCTTCAAAAGTGGTGAATAATCACAGAAAAAGTGATTGATTTTATTGGGTCCACAGAAGGAACGATTCAATAAGCAACCAGTAGAGATCCAAGAATTCACACAACCACCCAGATAGGATGTGAAGAATAACAGAGTGCAGACCCTGGTAGACATGTGAGTGGAGTAGAGTAGGGGACTACAGATGGCCATATACCGATCATAAGCCATCACAGCCAGCAGGAAGCACTCAGCTGTCCCAAAAGTGGCTGCAAAATAAAATTGCGCCACGCAACCTTCAAGAGGGATTGAGGTCTTATCTGCCAGGAAGTTGATGAGCATGAGAGGTGTGACAGTTGAGGAAAATCCAATATCCACAAAAGCCAAGTGACTGAGGAAAAGGTACATTGGAGTGTGAAGTTGGGAGCTATTTCTGATTAATGTGATTATGCTCAGGTTACTAATTAATGTGACTGCATAGACACCAAGAAATATCACAAAAAGGATGACACGAAGGGTTGAATCATCTGTTAGCCCCAAAAGAATGAATTCAGTCACAGCTGTGCAGTTATTGCCAGACATCTGTCTTGGAAAGGGTGTCTATTAGACAGAAAAAAAGGAGATTGAAATAGAATAAAGGACTAACATTTGGATATGTCTATTGATGTCCTCAGGAAGCATTCACTGACCACCTCTTACATTCTCATCCCACTATCTTATTCCAGTACTTGGCTCTTATGCACCATGGCAGTGTGCCCATTAGCAAAGAGAGATGAACAAATTTACTTCCTCAAATTTTTCCTCATAGACTTTCAATATTGCATGATTTGCCAATTTCACCATTGTAACAGTGTGAAAAGCCTTTAAGAGAAAAGATGGTTTACTTCCACCATATAACCTTCCTTAAATATATGCAGAGACTACATCCAAATGTGTAAATGCTGTCCTGCCAAGTAACCACCATTTTTAATCCCTTTCAAAGAAACAGAATCTGTTTTGTGATACCTGACCTCTCAAAGGACCATCTCCCACAACTAAAGATGATGATAATTGACTATAAGGAAACTCCTAGTTTCCAAGATGACCTTTGTGCTCTAAAATCACAAGAGAGGAGGAATGGACAATCTCGATTTTACATCTTCTCCTTGTATTTTGTTCCTAGAATTTAACATTACTGCAAAGAGACATAATTTGACTTGATTTTGTTCCCTGAAGGAATGTAGGAAATTTCTCATGGAAATTGTGCTGTTTCTAGGCAAAATAATGGAAAGCACTTGCCCAACCTGCTGTAATCATATCCTGTTTATGTATTGCTTCCTCCAATAGCTGAAGGAATAGCTAAATGAACTGTGGTGTAGGAAAGCAACGGCACTTTACCATAAGAAGCAATAAATTTTTCTGCTTTATCATAATATGGAATTGCTTTTATTAGCTGATGCAGAATTAACTAAGGAGAACTAGAAGATCAATTTATGTAATGACCTCAATAGCCATGTGAGGGGAAATAACTTTGAAACATCTCAGAAATCAGACTAAAGTAGAGACAAATCATGTCTTCAAAAGACTGATGAGGAAATACTGTCTACCATTTCTTGGCAGTGATGGACTGCTGGTTCAGAATGGGATATGCATTATCAGATATGGCTGATTTATTGATTTGTTTTCCTACACTATAAATGTCTGTTACAAAAAGGGGCATGCATTGTGAATGGGGAGACGTAGCTGACTGACAAAGTGAGAGAAATAGGAGATGGGGAAATCACTGACTAAACAACTTTAAAATTCACAAAAGAAAACAAGAAGCACAGATGAAGACACAAGTTAAGAAATTGTTACCATCCAGTTAAACTTTACATATATACATATAATCTTTTTTAAAAAAACTATCTTTGTTTACATTTGTTGATATTTAAGTTCAAAATAAAAGAAATTATCTTGAATGTTATTTTTTCCTGAAATCTTCTTCTTATTTCCAACTCTAAACTCATTTTTCTTCTCTTCTAAGTTCAGTAAGAAAGAATATAAAATAGTTAGATACTGTTTAGTTTAGAAAAGAACCTAAGTATGACACTCATTATGTGTCTATGGTCAATTCTTTCTTTGCAACTACAAGAAAAAAGAATGTTCTAATCAAAAATTTGTATAGTGCTGAGTCAGTATCTCAACACCTACTGCCTCATCATTCCCTCTCAAGAGAGGACTTTACATCCTATTCTTGACGACAGAAATACTGTCTCTGTGGGCTGCCTGTTTTTTCCTATTCTTCAATTCAAAACTCCTCAAGATTATGCCTTGTTGTCTTTGCTCTGATCTCTGAAAAAGAGATAGTCCTTTTTGTCCAAGGCCAGCACCTCTACTTGTTTCTTTGATCCCATGCCTCCTATGCCATTCTGAAGCTTTCCCCAATGAAAAACTCCCTTTTAATCCTTAATTTCCTTACCAAAATTCTTCTTTTCTGCCTACAAATAGGCTTAGATTAGTCCCATCATTCAAAAACCTCCACTTTACCCTGACATCCTTTCAAGTTATCATACTATATCTTTTCACTTTCTCAGCCAAGTTCTTGGGGGTATGGGAGGAGGGGGGTACCCTTGTTGAGTCTAGCTTCTCTCCTCCCACTTCTTAACTTATTATAATCTTATATTTTACCCCATCACTGCACTGGAACTATTCTCTCCAAAGTTACCATTAATTTCTTAATTGTATTTTATAGTCCTCATTTAAATTTCTTGAGAATAGGGATTATTTCAGTCTTTTTATCTTGAGAATCTAGCAAAAATGACTGAAAAATAATAGGTTCTTAATCAGTGTTTGTTGATTGATTGTTTTTTGGCCTCTATATAGCATGTGACACAGTGGATCAGTCACTCTTCTTGGACATTTTCTCTTCACAAGCTTAGTATTTCTCCTACTTGCCTGACTTTCCTTCTCAACCTCTTTTGCCAGATCATGATCCCTGTGCTGCCTAGCTCTAAGCTCTATCATAGGCCCTTTTTTCTACTTGTTCAGTCATTTTCAGTTGTGCTTGACTCTTTGTGACCCAATTTGGAATTTTCTTAACAAAGATACTGGAGTGGTTTGCCGTTTCCTTCTCCAGCTCATTTTACGATGAGGAAACTGAGGCAAATAGGATTAAGTGACTTGCCCAGGGTCACACAAGTACTAAGTGTCTGAGGACAGATTTGAACTCAGGAAGATCAGTCTTCCTGACTCCAGAGTCTGCACTCTACCCACTGCACTATCTAGCTGCCCTTTTTCATTTTCTGCACCAACTGAATAAGCTTATTAACTTCCATGAATCCTATTAACATCTTCTTTCACATGACTTCCAAGTCTTTACATGCAGCCCTGAACTCTAATCCACAAATCACCAATGATTGGATATTTTCATGTGGGTATCCCAAAGACATTTAAAACTCAACAAGTCCAAAAGAGAATTCATCTTATCCCACCCCTTCAACCAAAAATCATTTATCTCAATAGTTCTTTGTTTCTGTTGAAGGTCCCACCATCTTTCCCAGCACCCAATTTTGCAATCCTGGAGTTGATCTCTCTTCTCTACATCTTTATCAATCCAGTCAACTGCCAAATTTTGTCATTTGTACATCTGCAAAATATGTCACATCTCCTCATGTTTAATCACACAACCTCCATTCAAGTTCAAATCTCTTCTCACTTGAACTATTGCAAAAAGCCTCTTAATTAGATGTCCAGACTCTTCTCCCTCTAACTGTCTTTAAAAACCTACAAAAATGATCTTCCTAAAGCACATGGCTGACCATGACTTCCCTACTCACCCCTGGGCAAGATTTCTTATTGCCTTGAGGACAAAATAATAATTCCTCAGCTTGAGAACTGTTTTTCTTTTTTTTTTCTTTGAATCGCCAATCGCCAGGACAGGACTCTGTGCATAGTGGACACATCAAAATACTAGGTGAGTTGAAGGCAACCATTCACATTTGAAAACATCAAGTCTCATTTATATTGGTAACATAATCATAATAATCACATAATAGGAATACTAATAACTCAATACCACAATTTAAATTTCATAAATTACTTTCCTCCCACAATTTTTAGAGAAAAATAGTATCTTAATTTTATAGATGAGGTAATTTAGGATCACAGAGGTTCAATCACTCACCCATGATCACAGACAGAGCAAGTAAGAGTCAGATCTGGTATTCAAACCCAGCCATCCTGAAATCAATTCTCTCTCCACTACATCAACAAATAAATATATCATTGAAATTCCACACACCCCTCAAAGCCTTAATTTGAGAAGGTGGGCCATTGAGGAAGAAGCAATACATGAAAGAAATGCATCTATGTGTGGACAGAGATCTTTACTTAATGTGTCCTTGCCAAACCATGTTGTATGAGGCCCTTACCATTTGTAGTAAGGCTTCAGGATTTATAATTTGACCTGTGGTGGATTAGACTTTAATTACTAACATGCTACAATAATGTTCCATGCATATAGCTCACTTCCAAATCTCTGATTTAATAAGGAACTACAAGGGATTTGAAACATAAAGACCTAAATCAGAAATGTACCTTGTTCTTAAAAAAATAAAAAGAGATGCACTAAAGCCCTATGTAAAACTGAAATCAATATGAAATCTGATATGGCAAGATGAATTAGGCCTGTCTGAATCGAGTTACAAATCAAAAATCATATCTATGTAATTTTATAGCAAAATCAAGAACAGCAGTGGTACGTACTGATGCAAGAAGAAGATAACTTTAGGTCCCAAGGAATTATCTTTGCATGGCAGCACCATATTTATTTTGAGTTTCATAGCATCTGGGATATAACCCCTTGAGTACCTTAACATCAAACATAACCTACATCATTAAAATGCCATTTGTAATCCACTAGGATTGAGAAAATTACAAACATACAGATGAGTTGCCTAAGGATTTATCTAAGTTTTCAGGGGCCATCATTTTTTTTCTTTGTCTCAGTCTGTCCAGGATTTTAAAAAATGAAAAACAAGATTGGATAGCAGCATAGCCAAATTGGAAACTATGATATGCCATTGAAGCTTTCCAAAACTGTTCTGGGACCAATATGTAGTTGTGGTTGTGACAGTGTTCTCTGGGTATGAAAACTGGTCCTCCTCAGCTCACCAAATATTTTCAGGGTTAGGTCATAAACCATAATGATCAAATATTTACATACCTGAGATTGTGTAAATGAAACTCAGCTTAGTAGAAACACTAGATCCTAGAATGAAGGGACCATTCACAGTGAGGAGAAATTTCCATTGTCAAGGCAGTATTTCCAATGTTTTCAAGGCTCCTGATAAAATTCCCCGGGAATGTAAGAGTGTTTATGATGCATGATACAGAGTTTTGCCATAGGGCAACTGAAATATGCTCTGAGTCAGCTGTTGGCCAGAAGATAAGGATCATTCACTGCCAGGTCATGGAAGGGGACAAGAGGCTTTGGAAGTTGATGCGATGATTTGTTCTTGTGCCTCTCCAGTTTAAAATAGAGAAGCTTGAAAGTCCTTCCTTACAAAAACTTTTGGATGTTCTAGCCTGTCATGTCACAGAAGAGAGTAAGACCAGTTCAACTTTGTGACTTCCGATCTCATTGCTTTATTTTTATTTTGCTTTCAGTGTATTAAATGGTGTTTGATTTGAGTGAATTTTTGGGAGGGAAAGTCAAGTTAAGAATTAGAGCAAGTTGAAGGATCCAAAGGGTGTGGACTCTTTAACCAGGCAAGTTATAAGTTATTGGAATATCCAAACCCAAAAATACATTAGGGAAATATAAAGGTTGAGAATGTCTAGGAGATGGGAAAATAAACTACATTTTTCAGAAAAAGTATGGTGGATTCTCAAGACTGGGTTTCTCTCCCCATGGGCTTTTACACATGTTGAGTTAAGTGATGTAGCACATTCGGATATAACATTCAAAGGCACTATACAGTGTTAGCTGTTAATGAAACACTATTTTTTGAACTAAGCAGTTATATCACAAACTCTTAGACTCTTCCATTGCTTCCTCTTGAACCATATTTCCCAATATGTTTTTCAGTCTTCTCACCTATGCTCATTGAAATATCCAATTTTAAATCAGATGGTCTTATTGAGTTATTTGGAGTATTTCTCTACTACCCCATTCTTTATAAAAGATCTTGATACATAAGCTGCAATTAATTTCATGGTGGTCTTTTTGCTAAATACTTTAATAAGTTTTGTAATATGAAATTAAAAATGTCTCATTAAATGTTTCTTGTTACCTTTGGACACAAGGAAATCAATTCTTTTCCTCTCCAAAAACAAAGTCAGAACCATCCTTCCATATAGTTGTAATTCCTTTTGGATTGTGGTTTGATTTATAGCAAAAATGCATGATATGATTTAGCTACTCTGGAATTAGATCATCTGTTGATCACTGCACAAGGATCTAGTTCCATTTAGAGTAATAATAGTTAAACTAATTTTTATATAAAGACATGGTCTGGTCTTACTGTACCAGAGCTTTGCCAGTCATGGCAAAGGCATCCCTGAGCAGCCAAGGGGATATTTTTATCTAATTCAATTGGGTTGAGATCCCATTGCAATATGTTCTTATACTGTTAGCTGACAATGGTTATTGCCCCAGTTCTATTTGTCCAAATAATATCAATTAGATCTTACACAAAGATGTTTACTTTCAAGATATAGTAAGTAGATGTTTATTTTCAAGATAAAGTAAGCAGAAAAGAACCAATATTCCCCACTCTTTAATCTCTAGAAGGGGAGCACACTCTCCCCTATACCACCTTTGTTACTGGGGAGAGTACCCTCAGGCATAATACAGTTTCTCCATAGCAGTCACCCCCACCAAGTTCACATTCAAATGTGGCATAATAGGTGGATGAGTCTGAGTCTCAGCTAATGCTCAGCTGCATCTTTAAGGTCTTTCCTTAGAAACTGAATGTTGGACTCACTGGCCAAAAACTTGGCATGTCCTCCACTCCTGGACCTTCTCATAATTCACTCTCTTGACTTTTTCAAGCTCACAAGGATGGGATATGCATTCTTGTTTCATGCTGGCTCTGAAGAATGAACAACCTGCTGCACAACCCCTACTGACATGCCCTCAGGAACCAGCTAAACCTCCTTCAACATCACCAACAAGCCCATAAAGTGCACAAGCAAAGAGAGTGACAATATCTGATTGCTTCCCTTTAAAGATGCACCCCAGTTCTGACCCATCAAAGAGGCTCCTCTTTACAATGTGGCTATCAGAAGTAGTTACAGAATTTCACTACTTGCTCTAAATCTTTTCAAGGCATTTCCATTACATATCCTGATGTCTTTCAGAAAGCAGGCTACCTCAGTCTCTTCAAAATGCAGGACTGCATCCTTGTCCCCCTACTACCACTATTACAGGTATACAGTCTAAAAACTGTATGATCCTTATAACCATTTGCTTCCTTTGATGTCCCCCTGCCTCTACTATGAGTTCTCAAAGCCATGATTTTGATTCCAGATGGCCATCCTACTGGTGATACACCTACTTTATACTAAATTAAGCAGGTTATCAAAACAGAGATATGATCACGTGCCAGAACCATATTTGAAGCCCTTACAGCGTAGGAGAACTTATGAAATCTTGAATTCCACTGGTAAAACCTGTGAGCACATAGAAGCCTCTAAATGCTAGAAATAGGAATCAAAGTAGGATTTCATACAGGAGGTGTAAGGTCAGGAAAGAGGGAAATGATAGTCATGTTGTTTTCTGCTCTGACCAGAACACATTTGGAGTTTTGTGTTCAGTTCTGGACACAACATATTAGGAGGGATACTGACAAGCTGAAATCAATAAAAGAGGGAAAGAACAGATTGATGAATTGGGCATGCAACTTTAAAAAAAAGAGCAAATCTCATTTGTTTGTTTTGTTTTCTCTTTCTTGTGGTTCCTCCTATTGATTCTAATTCTTCCTTACAACATAACTAATGGAAAAATATGTTTAATAGGAATGTATGTGTATAGCCTATATCAGAGTGTGTGCTTATGAAAGTGATTGTTGGTAACTCAAAATAAATTAATAAAGAACATTTTAAAAGAGCAAATAAAAATTCCCAATTAAACACCAAAATATAAATCATGAAAATCAAAGGAGAGATTAATAAAATTAAAAGTGTAATAAAATTAATAAATAAAACCAAAATCTGGTTTTATGAAAAAAAACAATAAAAATAGATAAACCATTGGCTAATTTGATTTTTAAAAAATAAAGGAAACCAAATTACTAGTCTCAAAAAGAAAAAGGTGAGTACATATCCAATGAAAATGAAATTAAAGTAATTATAAGCTATTTTACCCAATTACATGCCAATGAAACTGACAATCTAAATGAAATGAATCAATATTTACAAAATATAAATTGTCCAGCTTAACAGAAGAGGAAATAGAATGTGTAAATAATCTTATCTTAAAAATTGAACAAGTCATAAATGAGCTCCTCAAGAAAAAATTCCAGGAACAGATAGATTTACAAGCAAATTCTACCAAATATTTAAAGAATAATAAATTCCAATTCTACATAAACTGTTTGAAAAAATAGGTAAAGAAGTCCTATCAGATTCCTTCTATGACACAAATGTGGTTTAGATACCTAAACCAGGGAGTTCAAAGCAGAGAAAGAAAACTATGGGGAAATTTCCTTAATGAATATTGATGCAAAAATCTTTTTTGGGTGGAGCCAAGATGAGGGAATAAAGGCAGGGACTCCCTGAGCTCACCCTGAAACCCCTCCAAATACTTTTAAATAATGACTCTAAACAAATTGTAGAGCAGAAGAACCCACAAGAAGATGTAGTGAAACAAATTTTCCAGCCCAAGACAACTTGGGAGGTTGGCAGGAAAGGTTTGTTGCACAAGAGTGAAAGAGGAACACAATCCAGTACAGTCTGCACCAGTGCAAACCAGTCACCCCCAAACCAGAAGCAAGCCTCAGGGCAACTAAATAAGTGGTAGCAGTGGGGTTCCCTACCTCTCCGCCCAGAGATGCCACAGACAACAAAGAAGGTCAGTAGGAAAGGTCTGTTGCACCTGAGTGAGAGTGGATCACAGTCCAGCACAGGCCACACCAGCACAGCCCTGGCCCCAGAAAACCAATAGCAGGCCTTGGGAGTCACTGAACCAGCAGTGACAGCAGCTGCTTCTGGAGCTTTCAATTCACAGATGTTAAGAGGGTCAAACAATTGGCCAGAAGGAGATTACAGGGCTCTCCACTAGCACTGATGCAGGACTTTGTCACTTTGCCTGTGATTGGAGCTGTGTCACAGTCCTAGGTAGCAGTCCAAAGGTGAGGAGAAGCACTAACCTACCAGACCTTGAAACCACAGTGGAGTGGGGACCCTCCTCACAGTTACAGGGCAGAAAAGAGTGCTTGAGGTCACTTATAGACTAGAGCACAAGCCAAGAAAGTAGTAAATATCTTTCTTTAGATCATACCAGTTTGGAAGAACTGAAAACTTACAGGTCCCTAGAATTATCTCTGAAGACAACAGCATGAAACCCCTGAAGCCTGGGACAGTGTGCCCTTCACCCTGGAAGCAGAGCCCTATAAAAACAAAGAATTAAAAGTTAAGTAATAGGCTGGGAAAATGAGCAAACAACAAAAAAAATTCTGACCATAGAAAATTACCGTGGTGACAAGGAAGAACAAACATGCACTCAGAAGAAGATAAAGTTAATGCTCCTACATCCAAAGTCTCCAAGAAAAATATGAATGGGTCTCAGGCCATAGAAAAGTTCAAAAAGGATTTTGAAAATCAAGAAATAAGTAGAGGAAAAATTGGGAAGAGAAATGAGAGTGATGCAAGAAAATCATGAAAAACAAGTCAATAGCTTGGTAAAGGAAACACAAAAAAAAAAATACTAAAGAAACAACACCTTCAAAAAAATAGAATAATCCAAATGGCAAACAAGGTGCAAAAAGCCAATAAGGAGGAAAATGCCTTAAAAAGCAGAATCTTCCAAATGGAGAGAGGCTCAAAAGTTCAATGAAGAAAATAATTGCTTATAAATTAGAATTGAGCAAACGGAAGCTAATGACTTTATGAGAAATCAAGAAACAATAAAAAAAAACAATGAAAAATAGGTGACAATGTAAAATATCTCATTGAAAAAACATCTGACCTGGAAAATAGATCCAGGAGAGATAATTTTAAAATTATTGGACCGGCTAAAGGTCAGGATCAAAAAAAAAAAAAAGCCTAGACATCATCTTTCAAGAAATTATCAAGGAAAACTGCCCTGATATTCTATAACCAGAAGAGAAAATAGAAATTAAAAAAAATCCACCAATCACCTCCTAAAACAGATCTAAAAATGAAAACTCCCAGGAACAGCCAAATTCCAGAGCTCTTGGGTCAAGGAGAAAATATTGCAAGTAGCCAGAAAGAAACAATTCAAGTTTGGTGGAGCCACAGTCAGGATAACACAATATTTAGCAGTTCTACATTAAAGGATCAGAAGGGTTTAAATATAATATTCTGAAGGGCAAAGGAACTAAGATTAGAACCAAGAATCACCTACCCAGCAAAACTGAGTGTAATCCTTCAGGGGAAAAATGGATATTCAATGAAACAATGAGACTTTCAAGTATTCTTGATGAAAAGACCAGAGCTGAATAGAAATTTTGACTTTCAAACACAAGACTCAAAAGAAGCATAAAAAGGTAAAGAAGAAAGGGAAATAATAAGGGACTTAATAAGATTAAACAGTTTATATTCCTACATGGGAAGATGATATTTATAATTCACAAGAACTTTCTGATTATTAGGGCAGTTAGGAGTATATATGGACAGAGGGCACAGGGGTGAGTTGGCTATGAAAGGATGATATTTAAAAATGATAAAATTAAGGGGTGAGAGAGGAATGAACTGGGAAAGGGAAAGGGAGAGATAGAATGGGGTAAATTAGCTCAAATAAAAGAGGCAAGAAAAATCTTTTATGGTGGAAGGAAAGAAGAGTGAAGGAAGGGGGAGTGAGTGAACCTTACTCTCATCAGGTTTTGGATCAAAGAGGGAATGACATCACTCAATCAGGTATAGAAATTTATCTTACCCTACAGGAAAGTAGGAAGGGAAAGGGATATGAAAAGGTGGGTGATAAAAGGGAGGGAAGAGTAAGGGAAGAGGTAGTCAGAAGCAAAACACCTTTGAAGAAGGATATGGTTAAAGGAGAGAGAAATAGAATAAATGGGGGTGGTGGAATAGGATGGAGGGGAATACAGTTAGCAATAGTAACCGTGGGAAAAAATTTGAAGCAGGTTTCTCTGATAAAGGCCTCATTTCTCAAACATATAGAGAATTGAGTCAAATTTGTAAAAATAAGAGCCATTCTGCAATTGATAAATGATCAAAAGATATGAACAGTTGAACAGTTTTCAGATGAAATAATCAAAATGATTTATAGTCATATAAAAAAACTCTAACTCACTATTGTTTGGAGAAACACAAATAAAAACAATTCTAAGGTAATACGTCATACCTATTACATTGGTTAATAAGACAGAAAAGAAAAATGACAAATGGTAGATTGGATATGGGGGAAAAAAAGAGACATTAATGCACTGCTGATGGAGTTTGAACAGATTTAAACATTCTATAGAGCAATTTGGAACTATGCCCAAAAGGCTATAAGCCATGCATACCCTTTGACCTAGCAATACCACTACCAAGTCTGTATCCCAAAAGAGATAAAAAAAAAACCCAAAAACAAAAATGACTTATATGTACAAAAATATTTGTAGCAGTTCTTTTCTGGAGGCAAAAAATTGGAAATTGAGACGATGCCCACCAAATGGAGAATAGCTGAACAAATTGTGGTATGTGATAATGATGGAATACTATTGTGTTATAAGAAATACTGAGCAGGATGCTCACATAAAAACCTGGAAAGACTTACATGACCTGATGTAAAGTGAAATGTACTGTGTACAAAGTAACAGCAATATTGTAAGATGATCAACTATGAATGACTTTGTACAGGCCGCATGCCGACCTTCTGCCGGCCGCACGCCGGTACCCACTCCTCCTATAAGGAGCACGCTACCAGAGTCATACTCACACTCGAGTCTTCGGTCCTCAGCCGGATAAACACACAGAGACAAGCCATCGGGAGGCTCCAACACCAGAGCTTTATTCAGAGGCCATCACAGCAAGCCATCATAGCAAGCCCAAGCAGCAAGGCCAGAGCAACAGGGCAGGAGCCAGGAGAGAGCGCGCGTGATCTGACCACGCTTGTTCCTAAATACCTACCTAGCCCCTCCTCCTCAGCCCACTTACTAGCCAATGATTGTAGGGTCAGATACCGGAAGGGGCTGTCTGAGTTTAGCACACCAAGGGGGAGGGAGTGACGTAGGAGGCTAGGACCGGATACAGGGAGGAGGCATCTGGGATTAGTGCATAGACAGAGTACGTGACCTAGGAAGTCAGACTCAGACACTGGGAGGAGGGGTCTGGGTCAGTGCTGCACAAAGGGACCCAGGAAGTCAGGAAGGTCACAAGAGGCGTCTGGGGATGACATTGCATATAGGGAGGGGACCAAGCAAAGGGAACTCAGTCCTCTGCCGTCCCACTCCCACGTGGCACCGCCCCTTGCCTCAGGAGCTCAAGCTCCGGCTACTTCCTTGCACCCAGCTTATCTCACATAGCACTGCCCACTGCCTCAGGGCTTCTCTGTATCCAGCCCATCCCAGTTCACCATGACTCTGCCTACCACAGCCCCTGCCTCGACTTCCAAAATACTCAGATCTTACCCTACTCTTGCCACAGCGCCCAACCTGGTAGCTGCCAACATCAGACAGTCCCTCACATGACTTAGCTATTCTCAGCAGTACAATGATCTAAGACAACTCTGAAGGACTTTTGATGAAAAATGCTATCCATCTCCAGAGAAAGAACTGAAGGTGTCTAAATACAGATTGAAGCAAACTCTTTTTACTTTCTTTATTTTTCTTGAGTTCCCCATCCCCACTTTGATCTATGTTTTCTTTCACAACATAATGATTATGGAAATGTTTTGCATGACTACACATGTATAACCTATATCAAATTGCTTCCCTTCTCAATGAGTTGGGGGTGGGGAAGGAGGAAAGAAGAGAATTTGGAACTCAAAGTTTTAAAAGTAATCTAATATTGGTTATACATGTTCAATCATGTTAAACACATTTCCACATTAGTCACATTAAGAAAGAAGAATCAAAATGAAAGAGAAAAATCACAAGAAAGAAAAAAAGTGGAAATAGTATGCTTCAATCTGCATTCAGACTCCATATTCCTTCTCTGGATGCGTATAGCATTTTCCATCATAAATATTATGGAATTGTCTTTGATCATTGTATTGCTGAGAAGAGCTAAGTCTATCATAGTTGGTCATTGCAGGATGTTGTTACTGTATTCAATATTCTACCAGTCCTGCTCACTTCATTCAGCTTCAGTTCATGTAAATCTTTCCAAGTTTTCCTGAAACCTTCCTACTCATCCTTTATACCACAATAGTATTCCATTATATTCACATACCATTTATCTAAAAACTGTGTGTTCATATCCTCTGACCATTTGTAATTTGGGGAATTACTTGTATTCTTAAAAATTTGACTCAGTTCTCTACGTATTTGAGAAATGAGGCCTTTATCAGAAACATTGGTCATAAAAATTGTTTCTTAGCTTTCTGCATTTCTTCTAAACTTGGATGCATTGGTTTTGCTTGTACAGAAATTTTTTAATAAAATGTAATCAAAGTTATCTATTTTGCATTTCATAATGTTCTCTATTTCTTGTTTGGTCATAAATTCTGCCATTCTCCATAGATATGACAGGTAAACTATTCCCTGCTCTCATACTTTGCTTATAGTATCACCTTTCATGTCTAAATCGTATACCCATTTTGACCTTATCTTGGTATATAGTGTAAGATGTTGGTCTATGCCTGGTTTCTGCCATGCTATTTTCCAATTTTCCCAGAAGTTTTTGTCAAATAGTAAGTTCTTAGTCCAGAAGCTGGAGTCTTTGTGTTTATCAAACAGTAGGTTATTATAGTCGTTGACTACTGCATCTTGTGTACCTAACCTATTCCACTGATCCACCACTCTATTTCTTAGTCAGTACCAATTAGTTTCGATGATGGTTGCTTTACAATACAGTTTTAAATCTGGCACAGCTAGATGACCATTCCTTGAATTTCTTTTCATTAATTCCTTTGATATTGTGGACCTTTTGTTCTTCCAGATTAATTTTATTATTTTTTTTTAGCTCTATGAAATATTTTTTAGCTCTATGAAATAGTTTGATTAGTATAGCACTGAATAAGTAGACTAATTTAAGTAGAGTTGTTATTTTTCTTATATTAGCTTGGTCTACCCATGAGCAAGTGATATTTTTCAATTATTTAGATCTGACTTGATTTGTGTGAAATATGTTTTATAACTGTGTTCATATGGTTCCAGGGTTGTCTTGGCAGGTAGACTCCTGAATATTTTTTATTGTCTACAGTTATTTTAAATGGAATTTCTCTTTCTATCTCTTGCTGCTGGGCTTTGTTGGTAATATATAGAAATGCTGATGATTTATATGGGTTTATTTTATATTCTGCAACTTTGCTAAAGTTGTTAATTATTTCAAGTAGCTTTTAGTTGATTCTCTAGGATTTTCTAAGTATACTATCATACCATCTACGAACAGTGATAGTTTTGTTTCCTCTTTGCCTATGCTAATTCTTTCACTTTCTTTTTTCTCTTATTGCTAAAGTTAACATTTCTAGTACAGTATTAAATAATAGTGGTGATAATGGACATCCTTGTTTCACCCCTGATATTACTGGGAAAGCTTCTAGGTTATCCCCAATATATATGATGCTGCTGATGGTTTTAGACACATAATACTTATCATTTTAAGGAAAACTCCATTTATTCCTATGCTCTCTACTGTTTTTAACAGTAATGGGTGCTGCATATTGCAAAGCCTTTTTCTGCATCTATTGAGACAATCAAAAAAAAATGTAGGGGCAGCTAAGTGGTGCAGTGGATAGAGCACTGGCCCTGGATTCAGGAGGAACTGAGTTCAAATCTGGCCTCAGATACATAACACTTACAAGCTGTGTGACCATGGGCAAGTCACTTAACCCCATTGCCTAGCCAAAAAAAATGTGAGATAGTCATATAATTTCTGTTAATTTTGTTATTGATATGGTCAAGTATGCTGTTAATTTACGTAGTATCAAAACAGCCTTGTATTCCTGGTGTAAATCCTGTCTGGTCATAATGTATTATCCTCATGATAAATTGCTATAATCTCTTTCTCACATTTTATTTTAAAATTTTGCATCAATATTAAGGAAATTGGTCTGTAATTTTCTTCCTCTGTGTTGGCTTTTGCTGATTTAGGTATTGGTACTATATTTGTGTCATGAAAAGAATTTGGTAGGACTCCACCTATTTTTCCAAATAGTTTATATAGTATAGGAATTAATTATGCTTTAAATGTTTGGTAGAAATCACTTGTAAATTCATCTGGCCCTGGAGATTTTTTCTTAGGGAGTTCATTGATGGCTTGTTCAATTTTCTATTCTAAAATGAGGTTATTTAAGTATTTTCTTTCCTCTCCTATTAATCTGGGCAATTTATATTTTTGTAAATATTCATCCATTTCACTTAGGTTGTCAGATTCATTGGCATACAGTAGGGCAAAATTGCTCCTAATTATTGCTTAAATTTCCTCTTCATTGGTGGTGAATTCACCTTTTTCATTTATGACACTCGTAATGTAGTTTTCTTCTCTCTTTTTTTAATCAAATTAACCAAAGGTTTATCTATTTTATTGGATTATTTTCCCATAAAACCAGCTCTTAGTTTTATTTATTAATTCAATAGTTTTCTTACTTTCAATTTTATTAATCTCATCTTTGATTTTCATAATTTCTAATTTGGAATTTAACTGGGGATTTTTAATTTGTTCTTTTTCTAGATTTTTTTTGGTTGCATGTGCTTTATCTGCCCTTTTTCTATTTTATTCATCTAAGCATTTAGAGATAATTATCCCAAAGAACTTGCTGCATCCCATAAATAATGGTTTTCCCATTATTGTCATTCTCTTTGATGAAATTGTTGATTATTTCTATGATTTGTTGTTTGACCCACTCATTCTTTAGGATTAGATTATGTAGTTTCCAATTCATTTGTAATCTATCTATCCATGGCCCTTTTTCACATGTAAATTTTATTGCACCATGAACTGAAAAAGATCAATTTAATATTTCTGCCTTTCTGCATTTAATTGGGAGGTTTTATGCCCTAATACATGGTCAATTTTTGTGTAGGTGCCCTGTACCACTCCTTTCTATCCCCATTCAATTTTCTCCAGAGGTCTATCATATGTAACTTTTCTAAAATTCTATTCATCTCCTTAACTTTTCTCGCTTATTTTGTGGTTAGATTTATCTAGTTCTGAGAGGGGGAAGTTGAGGTCCCCCACTAGTATAGTTTTGCTGTCTATTTCTTCCTGTAACTCACTGAACTTCTCCTCTAAGAATCTTAATACTATACCACTTGGTGCATATATGTTTAATATTGATATTACTTCATTGTCTATGGTGTCTTTTAGCAAGATGTAGTTTCCTTTCTTATCTCTTTTAATTAGATGTATTTTTGCTTTTGTTTCATCTGAGATCAGGATTGATACTACTGCTTTTTTTTTTACTTCAGCCTTTTACCTTTACTCTGTGTGTATCTCTCAATTTCAAATGTGTTTATTGTAAATAACATATTGTAGGATTCTGCTTTTTAATCCACTCTGCTATCTGCTTCCATTTTATGGGGGAGTTCATCCCATTCACATTCACTGTTATGATTACTAACTGTGTATTTCCCTTTATCCTATTTTTCCCCTAGTTTATACTTTTCTCTCTCCTTTCACTCTGTCCCTCCTCACCAGTGTTTTACTTCTGAGCACCAAATCCC
The DNA here is from genome assembly GCF_900497805.2 of Vombatus ursinus. NCBI lineage: Eukaryota > Metazoa > Chordata > Mammalia > Diprotodontia > Vombatidae > Vombatus > Vombatus ursinus. Next base: position 189,710 of record NW_020947521.1, on the reverse strand, counting down.
TCAATTTGCCTCCTCTTCTGTCAGCCCCCTTCCCTTTTTTTTCCCCTTTCCCCTCCTACTTCTGCCCTCTCTTCTATCAACCCCACTTCTTTTCTTTCTCCTTTCCCCTCCTACTTCCCTATAGGGTAATATAAATTTCTATACACAACTGAGTGTACATGCTATTACATCTTTGAGCCAAATCTGATGAGAGTAAGGTTCAAGCAATGCTCACTCCTCTTTTCTTTCCCTCTACTATAATAGGTCTTCTGTGCCTTGCCATGTAATGTACTTTACCCTATTCTGCCTCCCCCATCCTGTTCTCCCAATACAATCACTTTTTTTCACTCCTTAATTTTTTATGTCATCACATGAAAGTGAACTTATACCCATAACCTCTTCTATGTATACTCCTTCTAACTGCTCTAATAGAGATACAGTTCTCAAGAGGTACAAGTATCATATTCTTGTGTAGGGATGTAAACAGTTTAACCTTATTGAATAGCATGTTTTTCCCCATTTAGCTTTTTATGCTTCTCTTGAATCTTGTATTTTAAGATCTAATTTTCTGTTAAGCTCTGATCTTTTCATCAGAGAAATTTCAAAGTCTCATATTTCATTGAATGTCCATCTTTTCCCCAGAAAGATTATGCCCAATTTTTCTGTGTAGTTGATTCTTGGTTGTAAACCAAGTTCCTTTGCCATCTGGAATATCATATTCCAAGCCCTCTAATCCTTTAATGTTGAAGCTGCTAAGTCCTGTCTAATTCTGACTGTGGCTCCATGAGATTTGAATTTTTTCATTCTTACTACTTGCAGTATTTTCTCCTTGATCAGATAATTCTGGAATTTGGCTACAATATTCCTTGGAGTTTTCATATTGGGATCTCTTTCAGGAGGTGATCAAGAGATTCTTTTGATGACTATTTTACCCTCTGGTTCTAGGACCTCAGGGCAGTTTTTCTTGATAATTTCTTGAAAGATGATGTCCAGGCCCCTTTTTTAACATGGCTTTCAGGAAGTCCAATAATTCTTAAATTATTTCTCTTGGATCTATTTTCCAGGTCAGTTGTTTTCCCAATGAGGCATTTTACATTTTCTTCTATTTTTTTTCATTCTTTTCATTTTGTTTGACTGATCCTTGATGTTTCATAGAGTCATTAGCTTTCACTTGCCCAATTCTAATTTTTTTTTTGTTTTTTGTTTGTTTGTTCCTTGCTAGGCAATGGGGTTAAGTGACTTGTCCAGGATCACACAACTAGGGAGTGCTTTGTGTCTGAGGCCAGGTTTGAACTCAGGTCCTGCTGAGGCCAGGGCTGGTGCTCTATCCACTGTGCCACCTAGCTGCCCCCGATTCTAATTTTTAAGGAATTATTTTCTTCAGTTAGCTTTTGTACCTCCTTTTTCATTTGTCCAATTCTACTTTTTCAGAAGCTGTTTTCTTCAATGGATTTTTTTTTTCCTTTTGGCCAATTGTATATTTTAAGGAATTGTTTCTTCAGTCAATTTTTGGCTTCCCTTTTCCAGGCCATTGATTCTTTTTTGCATGACTCTCATTTCTTTTCCCAGTTTTTCTTCTACCTCTTCTATTTGATTTTTGAAATAATTTTTGAGCTCTTCCAAGAGGGCTTTTTGGTCTACAGACCAATTCATCTTCCCCTTTGAGCCTTACGTATAGGCATTTTGACATTGTTCTCTTCTGAGTTTGTGTTTTGATCTTCCCTGTTGCCATAGTAGCTTTCTATGGTCAGGGCTCTTTTCTGTTTTGTTTTGTTTTTTGTTGTTGTTGTTGTTGTTTGTTAATTTTTTAGACTATTTTGTCACTTTTAAAGCTAAGCTATGCTTCTGGGGCAGGGGGCACTGTCCCAAGCTTCTTGTGCTATGGGCCATGGGCCTGGTCACTGGCTTTCTGTGGCCAGGGCCTCAGGTGCTGACAGCTTGCCCATTTTGCTGAGATGAGCCAGTCTAGTTCTGCCTGTTGTACTGTGGGTTCCTGAGCTGACAGTTTGCTTTCTGGGCTGAGGCTGGAGACCTCACAGCTAGCCTACTGTGTCACTAGCCTGCTGAGCCAGCATTGAGGGGCCTCAGTTGCTGCTATGTCCTGTGGCTTACAGCCTCCTGCTGGCTTTCCTAGACAGCATCTGCACTGGTTTGTGCTCCCCCTTTACCCTTTACCCAAGTGAGACAGATCTTTCCTGAAGTCTTTTTAAGTTATCTTAAGCTGGAAAATTGCTTCATTCTCTTTATATGTAGGTTCTGTCTCTCCAGAATTCATTTAGATCCATGGTTTAATGTTGTTTCTGAGGTCAACTTCCTGGCTTTTCTCTGCCATCTTGGCTCTGTCTGATGCAAAAAAATCTTAAATAAAATACCAGCAAGGACCTTGAAGCAATATATCACAAACATCATACACTATGAAGAGGTGGAATTTGTACCAGGTATACTGGACTGGCTCAATATTAGGAAAACTATAAACATTGTAGACCACATCAATAACAAAAGCAACAAGAATCCTATGATTTTATCAATAGATGCAGAAAGTTCTTTTGACAAAATACAACATCCATTTCTATTTAAAAAAAAAACACTAGAAAACTTAGGAATAAATGGAGTATTTTTAAAATGATAAATAGTATCTATCTAAAATGAAGAGCAAGCACCAGCCCTGAAGTCAGGAGTACCTGAGTTCAAATCCAGCCTCAGACCAAACACTTGACACGTACTAGCTGTGTGACCCTGGGCAAGTCACTTAACCTGAATAACCTAAAATAAAAAACAAAAACAAACAAAAAAAAGCACATGACTATGACTTCCTTACTCACACCTGGGCAAGATTTCTTATTGCCTTGAGTACAGAATAATAATTCCTCAGCTTGAGAACTGTTTTTTTTTGTATGACCTGTGGCTAGCACAGGACCCTGTGCATAGTGGCACATCAAAATACTAGATGAATTGAAGGCACAATTGGAGGAGCTCTGAAGAAAAGTCTCAGGAGAGGTCTGGTTCATATGAAGAGTAAACGTCTCCAGGCTAGGTCCTTGGTCCACTTAAACAACAAGCAGCAAGCCCTGGGGTTAGCTGGGTTGGAAGGCTGCTTTGACCCCAGCTGCAGGATCTTTCACACCTGGGTTGGTGAGAGGTGTTGGGCATTTGAGCCAGAGAAAATTGAGAGAACCTCTGACAAGGAAGGTCAGAGCCAGCTGTGCTGCCGAGACAGGGCCAGGGATAAGAAGGAACCAGCACACACCTGTGAGTGCAAAAGCAATGAGAAGGGGACTTTGCTGGCTGTGGGCACTTGCAGGAGGTTGGAGATCTTGGTTTCCATTCCAAACCAGAGGGGAGAACTGAAGGAGGATCTGAGGCCAGGGGCACCATCCCCCATACTCCAGGACTAGAGGTGATTATAAAAAACTGAGCTACTAAAATTTAAAAAAAAATGCATAGACAAAGGAGAAAAACTCAACCATAGAGAGAAGGCCATGTAGCCCACCTCGCACATCACGGGGTTATGGAAGGACATGTTCTCCAACATGGCCACGTACCTGACAGGTGAGCTGACAGCCACCAGAAGAGACTGTAAACATCTGGAAAATATGAACAAACTGACTAGCTTGAAGTATCTATAAATGAAAGATATTGCAGTAAAGATAAGGAGGAACCTAAAGGACTTCAACCAGAAATCTGTGGCACTTCAGCTTTATCTGGACTGGATCACTTTAACTGAGGAGCAAGTAGCAGATCTGGAACAGGCAGCCTACAAGTTGGATGCATATTCAAAGAAACTAGAAGCAAAGTACAAGAAGTAAGAGAGGCGATAAAAGAATTCTTTAGCACAAAGACTTTAACTACAAGAGTGTTTCATAAGAGCTGAAATAAGTGGGATGGAACTTATCACTGTGCTTCAATTTTAAAAGGAAGCGGTGCTGCTGATCCAAGGAGAATCTCAGCCCCCACCTCTGGTTGGATGTGTAACTTTGGCCACTCCTTGATATTTCCTAAACCTATAGCCCCTGGAACCTCATCTTATCATGTGCTTCATTGTGTGCCTTGGACCAAGGCTCAGAAATCAGGATCAACCCCCTCTAGAGAAGATACAGAGGAGAGGCTCTCATCTCCTTGTCAGGAGAGAGACAAGAGCCTCCCCTTGTCTCTTCCCTTCTTCCCTCTCTCCTAGGGCTCCACCTTGGACTCTCTGTTATGAATGTGCCCACACCCCCTTCATAACCTGTCCTTCAACTTAAATAATAAATGCCCACTTATGACCAAAAAAAAGTTTTGAGTTCAGTCACAATTTCTCCAAGTCCCCAATTAGGAAAGTTCCTAACATTCCAAACACAATGCCAGGGTCATCATCTCCGTACCCAGGCTGACATGAATCTATGAGAATTTGGCCCTGTGGTTACTTCTACCTTTGTCTATTCTGTCTTGTTCTTGGGTGTAGGGTTACAGATGGCTAAGACCTTGTGAGTTTCAAAATGCCTGAAGAGCAAGCTGCCAGAGATTTGGAAAATTGAATCTCTACTAGAGTCTGTGAGCAGCCAATTCTTCTCCATCAGCACAGCCCTAAAAAGAGATCAGAACCCGTTGCAGCAAGTATTAACTTCACAGGCAAGATGCCATGCACCCACAAGCAACAAACAGATTATCCATTAGCTGATACATTTGGAAATTAACTTGGTGGAGTCAATGCTTTGTAGCAACTGCTTTAAGTTTGAGCCCACTCTCTAGGGACTGAGGCAGTATAGGGGAGAGTATGCTAATGGGACACCGGGATGAGTTTGTATTTGATGTTTATTGGTTAAATGATAATAGAGAACTAATCACTGCATGAAATGATGATATTGAGGAGATATTAACTGCCACTGGAGATAGATATTGGGGAAAACACACCCAAGTGGGGAGAAGGGTTCAAACTGATAGTATTAGGGAAAAAAAACAGCATTATGTCTTAAAGTCACCACTACAACCTTGAGGAGAGTTATAGCCAGGCTTGTTCTGTGGGCACTGACTAATCAGTGTGACTCTGAGTAGGGATAAGGACCCCAAGGGTCTATATGAATGGCAAAATAATAAAAAGAGGAATTATGAAGGAAAAAAAGAGAGAGAGAAGCCCTGTCAGATTTCATATTATCTTCTGAACTGATTATGATCAAAATATACTATAAAGTTACTATTTCTCAAATTATCTCATGGTAACTAAAAGGTAAAAAGGCAGAACAACAGAATATAATAAGCAATCAAGCATTATTATTCCTTTTTAAAATTTTATTATTCATTTTTAACATTCTTTTCTTTTTCAATTTTGAATTTAAAATTCTTAACTTCCAACCCTTCCTCTTCCACTGAGAAAGCAAGTGATATATAAATTATACATGTGAAATCATGCAAAACATATTTCCACATTACCCATATCACAAAAAAGTAAGAAAATTATATTCCAATTTGCACTCAGAGTTCATCAGTTCTCTCTCTGAAACTGGATGACATTTTTTCATCATGAGGCCTTTAGAGTTGTCTTGGATTATTATATTGATCAGAGTAGCCAGGTCTTTCACAGTTGATCATCATTCCAACATTGCTATTATTGCACAATGATGTCCTGGTTATTCTCATTTCATTTTGCATCAATACATAGAGTCTTGCCATATTTTTCTGAAACCAGCTCCTCCATCTTTTCTTACAGTACAACAGAACTCCATCACAATCATAAGCCACAACTTGTTCAACCATTCCCCCAATTAATGAGTTTTCCCCCAATTTCTAATTCTTTGCCACCACAGAAAGAGCTGCTATAAATATTTTTGCACAAATGCATTTTTATTTTTGCACACCTTTTTCCTTTTTCTTTAATCTCTTTGGAGTACAGACCTAGTAGTGGTATTGCTGGGTCAAAGGATATACAGAATGTTACAGCCCTTTTATCATAGTTCCAAACTGTTTTCCTGAATGGTTGGATCAGTTCACAACTTCACCAACGGTCTCTTAGTGTGCCTATTTACCCTCCTCTCCTGCAGTATTTGTCATTTCTGATAAGTGTGAGGTGGGACCTCAGAGTTGTTTTAATTTGCATTTCTCTAATCCATAGTGATTTTGATTTTTTTCATATGACTATAGATAGCTTTGATCTCTTCTTCTGAAAACCGCTTGTTCATATCCTTTGACCATTTGTCAATTGGGGAGTAGATTTTATTATTATAAAATTGACTCAGTTCCCTATATATATGAAAAATGAGGCCTTTATCAGAGAAACTTATTGTAAAAATTTTAATATTACTTCATTGTCCATGGTATCTTTTAGTAAAATGTAGTTTCACTGATTCTTTTAATTAGGTCTATTTTTGCTTCAGCTTTGTCTGAGATCATGATTGCTATCCCTGCCATTTTTACTTCAGCTGAAACATAATAGATCCTGCTCCAGCACTTTATTTTAATTTTGTACGTATCTTTCTGTTTCAAGTGTGTCTTTTTTAAACAACATAATGCTGAATTCTGGTTACTAATTCATTCTTCTATCCACCTCCATTTTATGGGTGAACTCATCCAATTCACATTCACAGTTATGATTACTGACAGTTTTTCTCTCCATCCTATTTTTTTCACTTATTCTTCTTTTTCTCTTTTTATCTTGTCCTTCCTCAAGTTTATTTCTGGCCACTACCTCACTTAATTTGCCCTCCCTTTTATCATCTCCCCCCATCCCATATCTCTTGTCCCCATCCTCTCCTATTTCCTTAAAGGGTAACATAGCTTTCTATACCCAACCAAGTGTATATACGTAGATAGATAGATAGGTAGATAGATAGATAGATAGATAGATAGATAGATAGATAGATAGATAGATAGATAGATAGA
>NW_020947521.1:135263-182869 GCF_900497805.2 Vombatus ursinus | reverse complement strand
AGATAGATAGATAGATAGATAGATAGATAGATAGATAGATAGATAGAGATATTTGCAAAATATGTTGCATCTCCTCTTATGTCTATTCGCACAATCATCATTCAGGCTCATATCTCATCTCACTTGAACTATTGCAAAAAGCCTCTTAATTAGATGTCCAGACTCTCCTCCCTCTGAACTGTCTTTAAAAACCTACCAAAATGATCTTCCTAAAGCACATGACTGACCATGACTTGCCTACTCACACCTGGGCAAGATTTCTTATTGCCTTGATTACAAAATAATAATTCCTCAGCTTGAGAACTGGTTTTCTTTTTTTTCTTTGTATCACCAGAGGCCAGGACGGGACTCTGTGCATAGTGGCACATCAAAATGCTACATGAATTAAAGGCAACCATTCACATTTGAAAATATCAAGTCTCATTTGGGTTGGTAACATAATCCTAATAGTCACATAATAGGAATGCTAATAACTCAATACCACAGTTTAAATTTCATAAATTATTTCCTTCCACAATTTTTGTAAGAAAAATATTATCTTCATTTTATAGATGAAGCAACTGAGGATCACAGAGTTTCAATCACTTACCCATGATCACAGATAAGTGAGAGTCAGATGGGGGATCCAAACCCAGCCATCCCGATATCAAGTCCACTCCAGTATATCAACATATACATATATCAGTGAAATTCCTCCCCCCACAAAGCCTCAATTTGAGAAGGGAGTGTGGTTAGGAAAAAAACAATGATCACAAATCAGTAAGAAAGGCAATTATGATATAATAGTGCAGTGTGTCAGCTAGTAGAGCCAATGGAAATTTAGGCTTAATTAAGACAAATGTTGGATTGAAAACTAGGAAGGTGATAGTTGCACTGGACTCTGCCTTGATCAGGCCAGATATGGAATACCATTCCCAGTCCTGGCCTACACATTCTAGGAAAATACTGAAAATCTGGAGAGCATCCAAAAGAGGATAACCAACAAGGTGGTCAGTCAGCAAGGATCTAAAAAGCTTATTGTATGCCAAACACTGTGCATTAACTTAGAATATGAAGAAAACCAAAAAAACAATTCCTGCCATCCCAGGGCTCACGTTCTATTGAGAGAGACACCAGGTACATACGAATTATAGACAGAGTAGATGGAAAGTCATCTTAGAGAAGAAGTTACTATTAGCTTGAGAGGCCAGAAAAGGCTTCTCACAAAAAGTGGGATTTGAACTGTCTTGAGAAAAACTCAGGAAACTAAGTGGCAGAGGAGGGAGAACAAAGCAGTCCAGGTATGTAAGTAGAAAGACACACAAGATGGAGTGTCATGTGTGGGGGAAAGAAAATAGTTCAGTGTAGCTAAATTGCTCAATGCATAGATGAGAAGTAAAGTATAAAACTGGAAAGGAGGACGTGCCCAGGTTGTGGAGATCCTTATTTTTTTTAGTGAATTGTATTGATATCTTTTGTTTTTCCATGACCTAAATTTCTTCCAGGATCTTTCTCTCCTCAACCCTCCCTATGAGCTTTCTCATAGAACAAAGAATGCAATTTTGAAGGCAAATGCCTCAAGGATGTTATTAATATAAAGAAAGCCTCCATACATACCATAATATTTACAGTAGCAGTTTTATGGTAGCAAAGAACTGGAAACAAAGTAGATGCTCATTGATTAAGGAATGGCTAAGCAAATTGTGGTAAACAAGTGTAATGGAATGCTACCATGCTGTAAGAAACAATAAATATGATGAATACAGAGAAATATAGAAATGATTTATATGATTTAATGCAGAATGAAGCAAGAAAAGGTGAGAAAACAATCCATCTAATGACTATAACAATGAAAGTGGGAAGAACAACCACCACAAATAATTGAATATAAGTGCTGCAAGATTACAAAGAAAAATCATAGACCCGAAGACTTACTACTTTGTGGGAGGTCCACATTTGTGGAACATTGCATGTATTTTCAGAACCTTTGGATAAACATTTAAGCTCATCAATTTAATCCATTAAATGAATATATGTATATAGTAATATCTATCTATATATATATACATATATACATACATACACCTTTTCTAAAGTCCATTTATTGGTATCACTCAATAGTAATCATTACATTAGTAAAACATGTTCTCCTTATTGGCAAGGATATTGATTTTCATCCTTGCATCCTCCAAACCAAGTCCAGCGCCAGGTACATATAATGACCTTGATAAGTACTTGCTATATTTAGTTGAATTTATGAAAAAAGTCTTTCCTATTCATCAGTTTCCTCAGTGCCCCTTTTACTTCATTGTTCCTTAGACTGTAGATCAGGGGGTTCAACATAGGGATCATTACAGTATAGAAAACAGATACCACTTTATTCTCATCTGTTGAGTAGCTAGATTTAGGCATCATATAAATGAATGTAAGGGTCCCGTAGAACAGAGTGACTGCTGTGAGGTGGGAGGTGCAGGTTGAGAAAGCTTTGGATCTTCCCTCAATGGAGTTTATCTTCAGGACGGAGAAGAGGATGTATGCATAAGAGATTATGATAATTAATGCTGTGATCACAATTACTGATCCAGAAGAGGCAGCAGGAAGAATTTCAGCAAGATCATCTTGGTAGCTGGAAAGCTTCAAAAGTGGTGAATAATCACAGAAAAAATGATTGATTTTATTGGGTCCACAGAAAGAACGATTCAATAAACAACCCACGAAGATGCAAGCATTCATATAACCACCTAGGTAAGATGTGATGAGTAACAGAGTGCATACTCCAGTAGACATGTTGGTGGAATATAGCAAGGGATTACAGATGGCCATGTACCTATCATAGGCCATCACAGCCAGCAGGAAGCACTCAGCTGTCCCTAAAGTGGCCGCAGAACACATTTGGGCTACACAGCCTCCAAAAGGGATTGAAGTCTTATCTGCCAGGAAGTTGATGAGTATGAGAGGAGTGACAGATGAAGAAAATCCAATATCCACAAAAGCCAAGTGACTGAGGAAAAGGTACATTGGAGTGTGAAGTTGGGAGCTATTTCTGATCAATGTGATTATGCTAAGGTTACCAACTAAGGTGACAGCATAGACACCCAGAAATATCACAAAGAGGGTGACACGAAGGGTTGGATCATCTGTTAGCCCCAAAAGAATGAATTCAGTCACAACAGTGCAGTTAGTGCCAGACATCTGTCTTGGAAAGAGAGCCTGTTAGACAGAAAAAAGGAGATTAAAATAGAATAAAGGACTAACATTTGGATATGTCTATTGATGTCCTCAGGAAACATTTACTGACCACTTCCTACATTCCCATCCCACAATCTTACTCCAATACTTGGCTCCTATGCACTATGTCAAGATGCCAATAAACAAAGCAGAGATGAATAAATTTGCTTCCTCAAATTTTTCCCAATAGATCAACAGTATTGTTTGATTTGCCAATTTCATCATTGTGACAGTGGGAAAAAACCTTTAAAAGAGAAAAGGATTGTTTACTCCCACCATAGGAACCTTTCTTAAATATATGCAGAGACTATATCCAAATGTGTAAATGCTATTCTGCCAAGTCACCACCATTGTTAATCCCTTCCAAAGAAACAAGAGTCTGCTTTTTGATCCCTGACTTCTCAAAGGACCACCTTCCACAACTAATGATATTACCCATCTCATGATAATTGACTAAGAGGAAAGTCCAGCTTTCCAAGATGACCCTTGTGTTTCAAAATCACAAGGGAGAAGGAATGGGCAATCTGAATTCTATGTCTTCTCATTGTATTTTGCTCCTAGAACTTTACATTACTACAAAGGGCTATCATTTGGCTTGATATTGTTCCCTGAAGGAATGTAGGAAATTTCCTATGGGAAACTCTGCTGTTTCTAGGCAAAATAGTGGAAAGCACTTACCCAATCTGCAGTAATCATATCCTGTTTATATATTGCTACCTTCAGTAGATGAGCAAACTGTCACATAGGAAAGCAATGGAATTTACTGTGCCATAAGAAGTGATGAATTTTACTGCTTTAGCATAATATGGAAATGCTTTTATTAGCCAATGCAGAATTAACTAAGGAGACTTAGAAGATCAATTTATGTAATGACCTCAAGAGCCATTGAAAGATCTCAGAAATCAAACCAAAGTAGTGAAAAATCATGTCTTTGAAATACTGAGGAAGTATTACCTACCATTCTTGGCAGAGACATGGTGGACTGGAGGTACAGAATGAGACATTCATCAGATGTGGCTGATTCATTGATTTGTTTTCCTTGACTATAAATATCTGTTACAAAGAAGGGCTTCCAATGTGAACGGGGAGAAATATCTTACTGGTCAGTGATAGAAAGGGGAGAGAGGAAGAGCAGTGACTAAACAATTTTAAAGGGGAGTACATATGAAGACACAAACTGAGAAATTGTTACCATCCTATTAAACTTTACACGTATACATGTATATATGCATATTATATTTATTTTTCTTTTAAACTGTCTTTAAATGTTTGTATTTGTTGAAACTTAAGTTCAAAATAAAATAAATTATCTTAAATGTTACTTTTTCCTGAAATGTTATTATTCCCAACTCTAAACTCACTTTTCTTCCCTTCTAAGTTCAGTAATAAAGAAATAATATAAAATACTTAGATGCTGTTCAGTTTAAAAAAGAACCTAAGTATTACACTCACTGTATGCCTATGGTTAATTCTTTCTTTCTGACTACAAGAGAAAAGAATGCTCCAAACAAATAATATAATGCTGAGTAAATATCTTAATACCTCCTACCTCATCATTCCCTCTCAAGAGAGGACTTTACATCCTATTTCTGATGAGAAATTCTGGCCCTGTGGGCTTCCTTTTTTTCCTATTCTTTAATTCAAAATTCCTCAAGACCATCCCTTGTTGTCTTTGCTCTGATCTCTGAAAAAGAGAGAATCCTTTTTCCCATGGCCAACACCTCTACTTATTCCTCTGATTCCAAGCCTCCTATATCATCCTGAAGCTTTCCCCAATGAAAAATTCCCTATTAACATTTAATCTCCTTATCAAAACTCTTCTTTTCTGCCTAAAAATAGGCTTAGATTTGTCCCATCATTTAAAACCCTTCACTTTACCCTGACATCCTTTCAAGTTATCATCCTATATCTTTTCACTTTCTCAGCCAAGCTCTTGCGGGTATGGGAGGAGGGAGCTACCCTTGTTAAGTCTAGTTTCTTTCCTCCCACTTTTTAACTTATTACAATCTGATATTTTACCCCATCACTGCACTGGAACTACTCTCTTCAAAGTTACCAATAAGTTAATTGTATTTTTATAGTCTTCATTTAAATTCCTTGAGAATAAGGATTATTTCAGTCATTTTATCCTGAGCATCTAGCAAAATGACTGAAAAATAATAGGTTCTTAATCAGTGTTTGTTGATTAATTGTTTTTTGGCCTCTATATAGCATGTGATACAGTGGACCACTCACTCTTCTTGCATACTTTCTCTTCACAAGCTTTCATGACACTGCTCTCTCCTGGTCCTAGTATTCCTCCTACTTGTCTAACTTTCCTTCTCAGCATCTTTTGCCAGATCATGATCCCTGTGCTGCCTACTAACCTTGTACTCCAAGGCTATGTCATGGGCTCTCTTTTCTTTTTCTATATGTTCAGTCATTTTCAGTTGTGTTTGAATCTTCATGGCCCCATTTGGGATACTGGAATGGTTTGTCATTTCTTTCTCCAGCTCATTTTACAAATGAGGAAACTGAGGCAAATAGGGTTAAGTGACTTGCCCAGGGTCACACAGCTACTGAGTGTCTGAGGACAGATTTGAACTCAGGAAGATGAGCCTTCCTGACTCCAGAGCCTGCACTCTATCCACTGTACTATGCAGCTGCCCTTTTTCTTTTTCTGCACCAATTGAATCAACTCATTCCCTTCCACAAATCCCATTAACACCTTCATTCAGATGACTTCCAAGTCTATACATGAAGCCCTGAACTCTATTCCACACATCACCAATTGTTGGGTATTTTCACCTGGACGTGCCAAAGACATTCAAGCTCAACAAATCCAAAAGAGAATTCATCTTATCCCACCCCTTCAACCAAAAATCACTTATCTCAATAGTTCTTTATTTCTGCTGAAGGCCACATCATCCATCACAACACTCTATTTTGCAATCCTGGAGTTGACCTCTGTTCTCTACATCTTTATCAATCCAGTCAACTGTCAAATTTTGTCACTTGTACATCTGCAAAATATGTCACATCTTCTCATGCTTAATCACACAACCACCATTCAAGTTTGTATCTCTTCTCACTTGAACTATTGCAAAAAGCCTCTTAATTAGATGTCCAGACTCTCTTCCCACTGAGCTGTCTTCAAAAGCCTAAAAAATGATCTTTCTAAAGCACATGGCTGACCAAGACTTGCCTCCTCACCCCTGGGCAAGATTCCTTATTGCCTTGAGGACAAAATAATAATTCCTCAGCCCGAGGACTGTTTTTCTTTTTTTTTCTTTGTATCGCCAGTGGCCAGGACAGGACCCTGTGCATAGCAGCACATTGAAATGCTAGATGAATTGAAGGTAACCATTCACATTTGAAAACATCAAGTCTCATTTACATTGGTAACATAATCATAATAAGCACATAATAGGAATACTAATAATTCAATACCACAATTTAAATTTCATAAATTATTTTCCTCCAACAATTTTTAGAGAAAAACATTGTTATCTTCATTTTATAGATGAGATAACTTAGGATCATAGAGGTTCAATCACTTATTCATGATCATAGACAGAACAAGTAAGAGTCAGATCTGGGATTCAAACCCAGCTATCCTAATATCAATTCTCTCTCCACTACATCAATTCTCTCTCCACTACATCAACAAATAAACATATCATTGAAATTCCACACATACACCCCAAAGCTTTAATTTGAGAAAGCGGGCCAGTGAGGAAGAAGAATACATGAAATAAATGCACCTGTGTGTTGACAAAGATCTTTACTTAATGTAGCCTTACCAAACATGTTCTATCAAGCTCTTACCATTTGTATTGAGGGTTCAGGATTTATAATATGACCTGTGGTGGATTGGAATTTACTTACTAACATGCTTTAATAATGCTCCATGTGGATAGCTCACTTCCAAATCTCTGATTTAATATGGAACTACAAGGGACTTGGGATATAAAGACCCAAATCAGGAATGTACCTTGCTCTTAAGAAAAGATAAAAAGAAATGCATTAAAGCCCTATGTAAAACTGAAATCAATATGAAATCTGACATGGCAAGAGGAATAGACGGGCTGTCTGAAATGAGCTACAAATCAAAAATCAGATCTAATTATTTTATAACAAAATCAAGAACAGCAATGCTACCTATTGGTGCAAGAAGAAGATAACTTTAGACCCCAAGGAGTTATCTTTGCATGGCAGCTCCATATTTATTTTTGGTTTCATATCATTTGGGATATAACCTCTTGAGCATCTTTACACCAAACATAACCTACGTCATTAAAATGCCATTTGAAATCCATTGGGATTAAGAAAATTACAAACATACAGATGAGTTGCCCAAGGATTTCTTTAAATTCTCAGGGGCATTCATTTATTTTTTTCTCTCTGTCCAGGATTTTAAAAATGAAAAGCAAGATTGGATAGTAATACAGCCAAACTGGTAAATATGATCTCCCATGGAAGCCCTCCAAAATTGTTCTGAGATCAGCATGCACCAATTGTGGTTGTGACAATCTTTTCTAGGTATGAAAATTTGAAGCCCTTACACCACCAGAGAATTTATGAAATCTTGAATTCCACTGGTAAAACCTTTGAGCACCCGGAAACTCCTCTATGCTAGAATGAGGAATCATAGTAGGATTTTATATAGGAGCTCTGGAGTCAGGAAAGAGGGAAATGAGAGTCGTGTTGTATTCTGCTGTGACCAGAACACATTTGGAATGTTGCGTTCAGTTCTGGCAACAGCATATTAGAAAGGACACTGACAAACTGAAATATGTCCAGAGGAGACTGGTCAGGCTGGTGAGAAGGAAAATCATTCCATAAGATGCTGAGTTCAAGTAAGGGTGTACACACTGGAAGAGAATGATTTAGAATGGAATTATAGCTTTCTTCAAGTAATTAAACAGCTTTCATGTGGAAGGCTTCTTCTGCTTGGCCCCAGAGAATAGAACTAGGAGCAATAAGTAGAAATTTCAGAGACAGATTTTAGCTTGACATGAGGAAAAACAGCCTAACAATTAAAGTTTTCCAAAAGACGAATGATTGTTCTTGAGAGGTAGTGATTTTCCCATCACTGAAGGACTTCAAGTAGGGGTAAACATTCTTTATACTTGTCCTTTTAAGAAAAAAGATTTTTTTTGAAAAACCAGAAAATCATCAGCAAATGTTATTATTTCCTAAGTCAAATAAGACCGAAAATTAGGATTGTATATGAAACTGAGAAACTATTACATTCAGCTTGTCATATCTGTCATTCTTCTTTTCTCAAAAGTTGGTGTTTTTGAAAATTCCAACCTCTTAGAAGACTAAAAGCTATTGGAGTCCTTATGATTGCTCCTCTATTTTGGGGATGATTCGGGTTTGTTGGCCATCCCGACAAGCCATCCTTGGTTCCAGGGTCCAATTCCAAACATTGGATAGATGATTCATTTTTCTTGCCTATCCCCATATATTTAGCAGCCGGTGCTCACTAAATAGAAAGCTCTGCAGTAAATACTGCTGTGGTACATTTATAGTATTGGTGGCTGTTTGGTGCAGTAGATGAAGTGATGGACCTGGGGGCAGGAAGACCTGAGTTCAAATCCAGCCTCAGACGTGTCTTAGCTATATAATCTTGGGCAAGTTACTTAACCTCTGACTGCCTCAGTTTCCTCATCTGTAAAAATGGACGCAATAACAGAACCTAACTCACCAGATCGTTTCCAAGGACCAAATGATCTGCTTTGAACAGTACTTGGCACACACTACATAAAAGATGTTTAATAAAAGCTTTTTCTCTTCCCATTGTACCACTTAATGGTGAAAACAAAGCCCAACACCCAATTTGCATATGTACCAAAGAGGTTTATCGAAATATATGGTATAGTTAGCCTAAAGAGCAAGATATTGAGGACAGACAATGAGAAGGCAGCCAACACATCCTCGAGGTGATTCCGGATGAGAAGCCTGCTTCTTCAGATCGCTAGTGTTCCTATTCTTATGCCTCTCACTGACATATTGATAGAAGGACCAGCCTTTTCCACGTGACAAATCTTTACCCACAAGGCAATTTGAGGCTGAATTATTCTTGTCTAAGTAGAGAAAATATTAATTTATTACATTATTTATAATCAAAATCTTGCTTCGTAACAAGCCTCCAAGGGTTGACTGCTAATGGACCAGAAGATACCCAACTGAGGTTGTGAATAGTCTATGAATTTGTGATTGGTCTTTTTGACAACTCAGCCTTGGCAAACATTCAACTAATTTGCAGTTTTAGAAATATGTTACTATTAATTGGACACAAGGCCTACAATGAGCATTTTCTTATAATTAGCATAAGGATAAAATATATTTCATGATCATGGCATGCAACTGTTGTCTCTTGGTGGGGAGCATCTCTAGTACAAGTGCAAATAAATATTTTGAGTATGACTGGGAAGAAGTTTCTATTATCTTATAATTGCTACATTTTGCGTTCAGGGGTAGGAATATAGTCCATCCAGGTTTTCTTACAAGTTATAAGGAGAAAAAATTGTTGAACCTTTAGCATGCAACGTATGTGGTTACAGAAGGTTTCAAAGAAAACTCTGAACTCATCATTCAAAAAAAATGATCACAATAAACTATACTCATTACAATGTTTCCAAATGAAGTTTTCATTCAATATGCAATAATATGTGCCTTTCTTTTTTCCACTGTATCAGGACAAGACATCTCCAGATATGCTTCACATTGCTGCTTGGCCATCTCCTCAAGAGCCACCTTACTATCACATATAACCTCCATCTCACCCAACCCCACATCCTCACTTAACAGCTCTGGAATCATAATCAAAACATTACTGAGCCTGCTACTGAAAAGTATGCCAATTTACTCTCCTGAAGCTCTCCTCACCATCGCAATATGACATCCGTTACAATAATCAGCTAATTTTAAATACTTAAAATGGCATAATTTGTTGTGCCCAAAAGTCCATGTGGTTCCCTCCTTTTTAGTATTGGGAAGTTTGTTTTTGATGAAAAGTTACAAGTTCAGTCATAATTTCTCTAAGTTTCCAGTTTGGAAAGTTCCTAACATTCCAAACAGTGTCAGTGGCCTCATCTCTTCACCCAGATTGGCATGAATCCATGGGCACATGGACCTATGATTGCTTCTGGTTTTGTTATCTCTATTCTGACTTGTTTTTGGGTGAAGGTCTGTAAGAGAAGGCTGAGATTATATGAGTTTCAAAAGGCCAGAAGAGCAAGATGCCAGAGGTTTGGGGACTGGAGTCTACACTAGAGCTTGTGGGCAACCAATTTCAGACCACCAGCAGAGCACTAGGAAAAGACCAGAACCCATTACAGCAAGGGATTGATTTCATAGTAAAGATGGTAGCTCTTACAAGCAAGAGAGACATGATCCTGCATTTGAAAGTGAACTCGAGAAAGTCAATGCTTAGTAGCAATTGCTTTCAGTCTGAGCCTGCTGTTCCAGGGACTGTGGAGGTAGAAGGGAGAGTATCCTAATGGTCCACAAGGATGTGTTATAACTACTGGTTGTACTATGTCTTCGCAGAAAACATCCCTTTGTAAAGCTTATTGATGATAATTGGTTAAATAATTTTGGAAAACTAATCACTGCATCAAATAATGATATTAGGGAGATATTAATTGGCATTTGAAATTTATATTGGGGAAAACACACCAGAATGGGGTGAGGGGCTCAATGTAACAAAATGGGGGAGAATTAGCATAATCCCTCAAAAAATCTTGAGGGAAGATTTAATTGGTCTTGTTCTTTAGGCTCTGACTCATCAGTGTGAGTATGAGTTGAGATAAGTATCCCAAGAGCCTATCTTAACTGCAAAATAATATCAAGGGGAATTATGAAGGAAAAAAGAGAAAGAGAGAGTAGCCTTGTCAGATTTCAAATCATTCTATAAAATGTTTATGATCAGATTATACTCTGATTATTTCTGAAATTAGATTATACTGGGTAAAAGGTAGAAAAGGTAGAACAACAGAACAGAGTAGGCAATGAACTATTATAACAGTTAAATTTTAAACTAGTGATTTGAAATCAAAATCAAGATTACAAAGCAATGGGAAAGGTAACCATTATCCAATAGTATGACACATCAGTCAGAAAGACTAAATGGAAATTTAGCCTAAATTAAAATGAGGATCAGATTGAAAACTAGGAAGGTGATAGTTCCATTGGACCCTGCCTTGTTCAGATATGTAATATCATGTCAAGTCCTGGCCTCCATATTTTAAGAAAACATGGAAAATCTAGATAGCATCAACAACAGCATAAACAAGATGGTAATTAATCAACAAAACTGTTTAAGCACTTACAATATGCTAGGTACTCTGTTATAAATGGGAATACAAAGAAAAGCAAAATATAGTACCTGCCCTCCAGAAGTTCACATTTTACTGGGAAAGACATCATGTATAACTTTGCTGTTGTTCAGTTGTGTTTGACTCTTCATGACCCTATTTGGGGTTTTCTTGACAAACATACCAAAATAGCTTGTCATTTCCTCCTCCAGATCATTTTACAGATGAGGAAACTGAGGCAAACACAGTTAAGTGACTTACTCAGAGTCACACAGTTAGTAATGTCTGAAACTGTATTTGAACTCATGAAGAAGAGTCTTTCCTGATTCTAGGACCAGTGCCCTTTCCACTGTGCTACCTAGCTGCCCATGTAAACAGTTTGGTCCATATAAATTATAGACAGAGTAGATGGAAGGTAATCTCAGAGAGAAAGCTACTGTTAGCTTGAGAGCCCAGAAAAGGCTTCTTGCAGAAAGTGGAATTTGAGTTGTCTTGAGGAAAGCTCGGGAAACCAACTGGCAGAGGTGGGAGGACAAAGCATTCAAGGTCTGTGAGACAGTCAGTGTAAAGACACAGATAGCGGAGTGTCATGCATGAGGAAAGGCAGATAAGCCAGTGTCGCTAGATTGGAATTGTACGGATGGAAGAAAAGTGTAAGACTGAAAAGGTAAGAAGCAGCCAGACTGAGGAGATCCTTTTTTTAAAAAATTTTATTGACATCTTTTCTTTTAGCATGAATTAATTTTTTCAAGTTTCCCTCCCACCACAGGTTTATCCAAGAGTCTTCCCACATAACAAAGAATGCATTTTTGAAGGTGTGTAATACCCAGAAGGAGGTCCTTGATAAAAGCAAAGTCCACATATACACCAAAACATTTATAGCAGCACTTTTGTAGTAGCAAGAACTGGAAATAAAGTAGATGCCCAGTGACTGGGGAATGGCTAAACAAAGTGTTGTACAGAAACAACAAACAGGATGAAAACAGAAACATGGCAGAGATTTATATGATCTAATGCAGAGTGAGGCAAACTAAGCCAAGAAAAATACATGCAATAAATTGAACAATTTAAATTAAAAAGATTAAGTACCATAACACAATTCAAAATTAGCGCTGCAAGATTACAGAGAGCAATCATAGCACCAAAGAAGAGCTGTAAGAAACTACCTCTCCCTACTCCTGTGCAGAAGTAGGAGGTTCATGGGTTTGAATATTGCATGTATTTTCAGATCTTTGTGATCAATATATAAATTCACAAATTTACCCTGTTAAAACAAAAACATAACTTTTCTAAAGCCAATTGCTTAATATGACTCAATCATAACCATTATATCAATAGAATATATTAGCTCTTTATGGGCAAAGACTTTCATTTTTGTCCTTGTATCCCACAAACCTAGCACAGTGCCTGACACAAAACATGTTATAAATATATATTGCAATTGATAAGAATTCATGAAAATAAGTGTTTCTTACTGATCAGTTTTCTCAAGGCACCTTTTACTTCATTGTTCCTTAGACTGTAGATTAGGGGGTTCAACATGGGGATCATTACAGTGTAGAAAACAGATACCACTTTATTCTCATCTGTTGAGTAGCTAGATTTAGGCAACACATAAATGAATGTAGTGGTCCCATAGAACAGAGAGACTGCTGTGAGGTAGGTGGGAGGTGCAAGTTGAGAAAGCTTTGGGTCTTCCCTCAGTGGACCTTATCTTCAGGACAGAGATGAGGATGTATGCATAAGAGATTAGTATAATTAACACTGTAATCATAATTACTGATCCAGCAGAGGTAGCAGGAAGAATTTCTGCAAGATCATCTTGGGCTTGGGAAAGCTCCAAAAGTGGTGAGTAATCAAAAGTGATTGATCTTATTGGGTCCACAGAAGGATCAATTCAATAAGCAGCCAGTAAAAGTCCAAGCATTCACACAACCACCCGCATAGGATATGATGAGTAACAGAGTGCAGACTCCAGTTGACATGTTGGTGGAGTAGAGTAGAGGGCTACAGATGGCCACATACAGATCATAGGCCATCACAGCCAGCAAGAAGCTCTCAGTTGTCCCAAAGGTGGCTCCACAACATATTTGGGCCATACAATCCCTAAGAGGAATTAATATAATGTCCCTAAAGTAGTTCATGAGCATGAGAGGCGTGACAGATGAAGAAAATCCAATATCCACAAAAGCCAAGTGACTGAGGAAAAAGTACATTGGAGTGTGAAGTTGGGAGCTCTTTCTGATTAATATGATTATGCTAAGGTTACCAATTAATGTGATTGCATAGACACCAAGAAATATAACAAAGAGGATGACATGAAGGGTTGGATCATCTGTTAGTCCCAAAAGAATGAATTCAGTCACAGCAGTGCAGTTATTACCAGACATCTGTCTTGGAAAGAGCACCTATTACGCAGAAGAAAAGGAGATTAAAATAGAATACAGAACTAAAATTTGGATACGTATTCAAGAAATTTCATTGGCTACCTCCTATGTGCCTATTCAACTGTCTCACTCCCAATACTTTGATTTTTCTATGCCATGGCACTGCTATTATAAGCAAAGTAGAGATGAACAAATTTGGTTCCCTCCTTGTTTTCCCTGTGGTCCAACAGTACTGCATGACCTGCCCTTTTTGCCAACATTTGCCTTTATCCAAATGTGTAAATGCTATTCTGCAAAGTAACCATCACTCTTAATCCCTTCCAAAGAAACAGAGGCTGATTTTTGAGCTATGACATCTCAGAAGAATCATCTTCCACAACTCAAAATATTATCCACTTCATGCTAATTGACCATGAGGAAAGTCTCCAATTCCATCATGACCCTTGTGCTCTAAAATCATCAGAGAAGGAAAAATGAAGAAACTGCATTCTAAATCTTTTCATTTTACTTTGCTCTTAGAACTTGGAATTATTGCAAAGGTCTATCAGTATACTAGATATTGCAACCTTGAAGAACTGTAGGAAATTTCCCATGGAAAACTACTGTTTTTTTATAAAAGCAAAACAATGAAAAGCATTTGCTCAACCTGCTATAACCATATACAGTTTACATATTGCTTTCTTCAATTGGGGTATAGCTGAGAAAACTGTGGTATAGAAATGTAGTAAAAATTTATTGTGCCATAAGTGATAAATATGACTGCTTTGAAGTAATGTGGAAAAACTTTTATTAACTAATGCAGAGTGAACTAAGAACTAGAAGAACAATTTATGTGATGACCACAAGGGGAAACAACTTTGAAAGATCTCAGAATTCAAATCAGTATAGTGATGAATGATGTCTTCAAAAGACAGATGAGGAAATAGTACGTAAGAGGTGATAGACTAGAGGTACAGAATGAGACACGCATTCTCAGGTATGGCTTATCTGTTGATTTGTTTTCTTTGGGGGAAAATATGTATGTACGTATGTATGTATGTATATGTGTGTACATAATATCTTACAAAGAAAGGCTTTCACTATGAGTGGGGAGAGGTAGCTAAGTGGGTAATGCTAGACATGGGGGAGGGGAAAGAACAATAACAAAATATTTGAAAAATACACAAAAGAAAAAGGAAGTACAGGTGCAGACACAAACTGAGAAATTATTTCCATTCTGTTAAATTTTACGTTTACATACATTTCTTTTTAAAACCATATTGTATTGAAATGTTTGCTGTTGTTAATCTCTGTTAAGTCCCAAATAAAAGAAGTTATCTTAAATATTACTTCCTCCTGGAATGTTCTTATTGTTCCCAACTCTAAACTCATTCTTCTTCTTTTCTAAGTCCAGTAAGAAAGAATAAAAAATATTGAAATACTGTTCAGCTCAGAGAAGAATTTGAGTATAATACTCATTTATGGGTCTATGGTCCAACTCTTTCTCTGTAACCACACAATGTGTAGAACGCTGAGTCAATTTTTCCACACTTCATACCTCCCCCTTCTTTCTCAAGAGAGAATGTTATATCCTACTTTTCTGAAAAAAGAAAGGCTATCCCTGATGGCTCCCTTTCCCTTCCTATTCTACAATTCAGAGCTCCTCCATATCATCTCCTATTGTCTTTGCAACAATCTCTGAAAAAGAGATAGTCTTTTTCTCAAGGGCCAACCCCTCAACTTCTTCAACTGACCCCTTTCTTCATCTGTCAACTTGAAGCTTTCCCCATTGAAAAGCTCATTTTAATCTTCGATATCCTTATTTATGGATTCCTTTCCTTCTACCTACAAAAAGGCCCAGATCTGTCCCATCCTTTAAAAACCTTAATTTGACCCTGACATCCTTTCACATTATCATACTATATCTCTTCTCATTTCCAGTCAGCTCTCAGGGTGGGGAAATGTATCCTCATTGAGTCCAATCCTCCCTTCCTATTCACATATTAATTCACTGCATATTGATTCTGACTTCATCGTTCCACTGTAATCATTCCCTCCAAAGTTACCAATTATTTCCTAATTGCTGTAGTATTTTTGTAATCCTCATTTGAATTCCTGGAGTGTAAGATGTGTTTCAGTCTTTGTATTTGAATCCCTAGCACCTAGCAAAGTGGCTGAAAAATAGAAGGTGTTTAATAAGTGCTTGTTGATTGGCTTCTGTGTAGCATGTGACACAGTGGATCACTCACTCTTCTTGGATATTTTCTCCTCATGAGTTTTCATGACGCTGCTGTCTCCTGATACTCATCTTCCACCTTCTAGTCTAACCTTTCTTTCTGTCTCCTTTGCCAGATCATGATTTCTGTGCTGCTTCCTAACCATACATATGCCCTAAGGCTCTATCATAGGCCCTCTTTTCTTTTTTACAACTCCTCAATGAGCTCATTAACTTCCACAAATCCCATTAACATCTCCATTCTGATGAATCCCAAATCTATATATCCTGAACTCAAATCTATACATCACCAACAGTTGGACATTTGCACCTGGGTGTCCCAAAGGTATTTCAAACCCAACAAATGCAAAAAACTAATTCATCTTAACCCTAATCTTCAACCTAAACCCACTCATCACCATAATTCTTTATTTCTATTCAGGGCCCCCCCATCTTCTAGGTACCCTTGTTTGTAATCCTAGGCTTAACCTCTACTCTTCTCTCCATCTTCCCTTCCCCAACCACTCAATTGCCCGAACTTGCCACTTCTATATCCACAACATATATCACATCTCCTCTTATGTCCACTTAAAGAGTCATCTCCCTAACTTAGGTTTGCATCTCCTCTCACTTGAACTCTTACAAAAGTGTCTTAATTAGAAGAGTCCAGTCTTTCCTTCCTTTAAACTATTCTCTAAATACCTACAAAAATGTTCTTCCTAACACACATAGCTGACCATGTCACTTGCTTATTCAAGCCTTAAACAGATCCCTTTTTGCCTTGAGGAGAAAATAACAACTCCTCAGATTGATATTTATATTCCTACACCACCTGAATCCAGCCTCCCTCTTCAAATTTATTTCACCTCACTCTCAGCCATGTACTCTATATTCCAGCCCAACTGACCTGCTTTCTGTTTCACAGACTCAGAATTCTACCCCTAGCCCTGTCCCTGTGTACAGGTCATCCCATGCTTAAAATGCTCTATTTCATTTCTGCTTCTTAGAATCTCAAGTTTCCTTCATGTCTCCGCTAGTTAGTCACCACTTACAGGAAGCCTAGTTTCAAACACTCTGTACCTCCTCAACTTATCTTGTATTGATTTATCTCTGTAAATAGGTTATCCTTTCCTCGCCATTGTAAGCTCCCAGAGATTAAGGACTGTTTTGAATTTTTTCTAGTTGTATCGCCACTGGCTAGGACAGGGCCCTGTGCATAGTGGACAAATCAAAATACTAGGTGAATTGAAGGCAGCCACTTACTTTTGAAAACCTCAAGTCTCATTTATATTGGTAACATAATCATAATAGTCACATGACAGGAATACTAATAACTCAATACCACAATTTCATAAATTAACAATTCTTAGAGGAAAATGTTGTTATCCTCATTTTATAGATGAGGTAACTGAAGATCACAGAGGTTCAGTCACCCATGATTTCAGATAAAGCTAGTAAGAGTTAGATCTTGAATTCAAACACAGGTTTCTTTATTTCAAGTCCAATTCTCTGTTCTCTAAATCAACCAATAATTATATCAGTGAAATTCCTCATCCCAAAGCCTCAATCTGAGAAGGGGAGAAAAAAGTAATACATGAAACAAATTCACCTATGTATATCTTTACATAAAATGTCTTTTCCTAACCATGTTCTATCAGGTACTTACTGTTTGTAGCGATGTTTCAGAATATTTGGTATGACCTGTGGTAGATTGGAATTTACTTACTAACATGCTGTAATAATGTCACATACATATACCTCACTTTCAGATCTGTGACTTTTTATGGAACTTAAGAGATCAGAAATATGAAGGCCCAAACCAGGAATGAATCTTGAGACAGTGGGGGGAGGAGGAGAGAGAAAGAGGGAGAGAGAGAAAGAGAGAGAGAGAGAGATAGAGAGAGAGAGAGAGAGAGAGAGAGAGAGAGAGAGAGAGAGAGAGAGAGAGAGAAATGCATTATTAAAACCCCATGTAAAACCGAAATCAATTTAAAGTCTGACATGGCAAGAGGAATAGACAGGCCTCCCTAAAATAAACTACAAATCAAAAATCAGATCTAAATATTTTTATAGCAAAACCAAGAACAGCAGTGGTACCTACTGATGTAAGACGATGATTAGACTCCAAGGAATTATCTTTGCATGGCAGCACCATATTTATATTGGATTTGATAGAATTTGGGATATAAATCCTTGACAACTCCAAATGTGGCCTACGTCATTAAAATGCCATTTGAAATCCACTGGGATTTAGAAAATTACAAACACAGAGGCAAATTGCCTGAGAAGTTTTCAAAATTCTCAGGGGCCTTCATTTATTTTTCCTTTGTCTATGTTTATCCAGGATTTGAGAAAATGAAACACAAGATTGGATAGCAACATAGCCAAACCAGTAAGTATGATCTACCGTGGAAGCTCTTAACAATTATTTGGGGATCAACATGTAACAATCATGGTCATGACAATGTTCACTAGACATGAAAATTGGGCCTGGTCATCTCACCAGATCCATTTTGTTCAGGCCAGAGCCCACTCTGCTTACACATGTACTCATTTCTATGAAACTCAGCCTAGAGGAAACTGCAGGTCCTGGAACAAAAGTACTATTCCAATTGAGGAGAACTACCCATATGTGAAAGCAGTATTGACAATTTTTTCAAGGTTCCTGATAAAATTTTCATGAAATGTAAGAGTATTTATCACAAATGACACATAGATTTTGCATAAGACAATGTACATATGCTATGGGTACGCAGTTACCCAATGGTGGAAGATCATTCATTTCCTTTTCTTGGAAGGAAACATCAAGTGCTGGAATTTGGTAAGATGATTTTCTCTTGTCCCCTGGGACTCTGAAACAGACAGGATTAAAAGCACTTCCCTACAAAGACTTCCAGGTTTGCAAGCCTTCCTTTTCCCCCAGGAGATCAATGAGCCATGTCAAGAAGAGGGTAAAAGAAGCTGAAACAGGTTATGTTAACAATTGCTTTGCACTTCACTGTTACTTTTGAATTTTGCTTTCAGTGCAAATGCAAATGAATGTAATTTAAATGCCAATTGAAGAGACAGAGTAAAGCTGAGACAGAAAGCAAGGTAAGGGATCTAATGCATGGAGGCTCAAGGCAAGCAAGATATGTTATTTGAAATATTGAAACGTCTAGACAGGAACCTAAGAAAACAGTAGAGAAATATAAATGTTGGGAAGGGCTTAAAGATAGCTGTTAGCAATGAGAGTATGGAGTGAGAGGAGCTGGCTTCTCAAGGCTAAAGACGATCAGAGGGTTTACTTGTGTAGCATCGTGAGCAATTGCAATTCAAGCTTAGAGCACCATCTGGTGGCTCGCCCAGGTATAGCACCTCAAGCAACTACTCCAGACATAATTTCCTTAAGCAACTATAAGAAATACTTTTCTATGAGGGTAGGCAAGTATTTCACAAGTCTTTAAAGCAGGGATTCTTAATCTTTTTGTGCTGCAGACCCCTTTGCAAGTCTGGAAAAGTCAAAAGACCCCTCCTAAGAATGGGAGGGGAGGAGTAATTCACAATTGAAGGAAATGTGTAATGAACTGGAGGAATATTACCATATCTACTATATTGGTCATTTCCCTCTCTTATTATAATTACTAGAATTTTCACTATCATGTCAAAGAACAGTAGTGAATATTTGAGCATGACCTTATTTTACACCTCTTTTTAGTGAGAATCAGATGTTGGGTTTTGGTTTCAAAAAGGTATGTTTTGATTAATGTGGAAATATGTTTAATATTATTGTACATGTATAGCCTATATCAGATTGCATGCCATCTTGGGGAGGGAGGAGGGGAAGAAAGGTGAAATTTTTAGAACTCAAAATCTTATAAAAGTGATTGTTGAATTCAAATCCAGTCTCAGACACATGACACTTACTAGCTGTGTGACCCTGGGCAAGTCAATTAACCCCAATTGCCTCACCAAAAAGCAAAAAAAAAAAAAAAAGTGTTGAAAACAATAAATAAATGAATAAATAAATAAATAAATGAATAAGTAAAACATGGTATGTTTTATTGGTGTAAGCCAAAGTCTATAGCCCCCAAAGTTCTACATTCATGTAGACCAAGTCTGATCTAGTGGAGCCTCTCACAAACATGTCATATTCTCATTTACTTATTATTACCCCCAGTCAGTTTACTCTGAGAAGTCTCTGAATATAGCCTATGGATAGTTCATGGATCAGTTTCCACAAATAGAAGCAACAGGTTCCCCAGATGCTGTACAAGCATTTAAAGTAACAAATACATATTGGTTATGAGATAGCTTTCATATCAGCCCACATAAAAATTAAAATTGTTAAAATGAACATAAAGGGCCTCACAATAGCCCATAAACAATCAACACAATTTTATTCCATATCTAATGCTCTTACTAGTTTCCCAGCTACCTATTTTTATTGTCCCAATGGGGGGACTCCCCTAGCAAGGCAAATACAATTTAGGATTGCTAGACAGATAACATACCAGTCCTTCTGTGAGTACCTTTTATGT
Source organism: Vombatus ursinus (assembly GCF_900497805.2). Taxonomy (NCBI): domain Eukaryota; kingdom Metazoa; phylum Chordata; class Mammalia; order Diprotodontia; family Vombatidae; genus Vombatus; species Vombatus ursinus. The sequence goes on along the minus strand of NW_020947521.1, from coordinate 162,255 downwards.
GACAAAGAGATCTTCTGAGGCCTTAGATTCATTTTGGGAGGAAATCATTTTGGCTGCTACCAAGTAATCTCATCAGAAATGCACCATCCATGTAATTCATGGTAATAGCAGATGTGGTCGTGGAGTGATAAGGTCTTTCTTTCTTCCTCCTTCTCCTCTCCTCCATGTCATTATTCTATTCCCTTGCTGCTGCATCTCCCATTTCCATCAACAATGGGTATGATCCTCTTCTTTCTCCAATAGGTACACAGTTCAGGAAATTCCTCTTCATTTGAGGTTATTCTTGAAACAAACCTAGATGCAAGTGCTACCCAAGAAACCTTCCTTCTCTGAAGGAGAATCTGTCAGTACAGATTACTGACATTGTCCAAAATTCCCCTTGTCAAAAAATGTGAATGAAAATATGTAGCTCCCATGTGCTTCTCCAGGATACTTCACCACTGCAATGAATTCTGCCAAGCCATGGGGCTAGAAAGCATGGTCTCAAGTCTCTGGTCTCTGTGCTTAGAAAGGGAAAAACGCAGAAGGTGTAAAGGATCTTGAGGTCTAGAAATTTCCTTCAAAAGCCACCTAGTTAAACATATCAATCAATCAATGGTACTTGTTGCTGTTCAGTAATTTCAGACTCTACAACTCCATTTGGGGTTTTCCTAGCAGAGATACTGGAGTGGTTTGCCATTTCTTTCTCCAGCTCATTTTACAGATGAGGAAACTGAGGCAAACAGGGTTAAGTAACTGGCCCAAGGTCACATAGCTAGTAAGTGTCTGAGGCTTGGTTTGAACTCAGGAAGATGAGTCTTCTTGACTCCAGGTGAAACACTCTATCCACTGCACCACCCAGTTGCACACAGGTACTTAGTAAGAATCCACTATGTGCCAGATAATGAGGATACAAACACACACAAAAAAAGGAAATAATCCCTACTTGAAAGGTTACTTTTTATTAGGGGAGACAGCATGTACATATAAAGTACATATAGGATAAAATAAAAAATAAATGAAAGTACTTAATTACATGGCAAATTTCCATGTGAATCTTCTGAAGGGAAGCCATTAGTTGGTCCTAGAACTTGGAGGAGGAATACTTCATCTTCCCCACATATCTACTACACTATTAGGATCTATTAGGCAGGGGTGGAAAGTAGCATATCTGGAAGGTCTATAAGATCACTTAACCTCTTTCTGCCTCAGTTTCATCATCTGTAAAATTAAAATAATAATAATACTTGCCTCAGACAGGTTGGGAGGATCAAATGAGATTTCGAGAAAGCACTTTGCAAAATCCTAAAATACTGTATAAATGTTAGCTTTTATTATTATTGCTTTCAATAGGTTATCTCAGGGGGTGGCTCCTCCAATCAGAGTTCATTCTTCCAAAAGTATGAAACAACCAATTCATCTTGCAGGCAGCCATAGCCACTGAAACTCATCCCCAAGGTGGCACCAAGAAGATAAATCTGAACCTGGCCATACATGTTGGGGCTGCTACAGTTGCTGAAATTTAATTAGGAGTCCATATGATAGTAGAGATGGAAGGGTTCCTATAGGTCATCAAGTCCAACCACTTCATTTTAAATTGAAGGAAATTGAACCACAGAGAGTAGTCAGGAAGGTACGGGGTTAAGTCCTGCATCAGACATATAATGTCTATTTGACCCTGGGCATATTAGTTAACTTCTTACTACCCCCTAGTAGTTCTCTAAGGCCACATATTGGCAAAAAGTCACAGATCTGCTTAGATAGAGCCCTTTCCTTATCTAGTGTACCCTAAACACCAACTTAATCATATGTCCAAATCAAATTGTTATCTTATTTGATGTGGCACATCCTTCTAGCATGTCAAATTATTTTTGCACCCAGATTTGATCATACATGATGCTAGATATTCTTCCCATATTCATGTCATCTTTAAATTTGGTCAGCATAACATCTATGCCTTCATCAATGTAATTAACAAAAATATTGAAAATTCTCAGTGCCAATGATAGATCCCTAGAATTCTTTACTAGAGGCTTTCCTCCATGTTGACATTGACCCCATGAATGATTCCTCTTTGGTCCTGTCAACTAGGTCTAAATCCAACTAAAAGATATTAAATTTATTCTGCTTAGTTCCAAGGAGAAGAATTGGGACAACTGGTCAAGTTTTGAGAAAAAAAATATTGGTAAGGAAAAAATTCCTGCCAATTAGAATTACCCAAAATGGGAGTGTGGTACCTCAGGAGATAGTGAGCTCCACTTTTCTAAATGTCTTTGAGGGAAGACTATTATGACTGCTGTTGGAAAGGTTGTGCAGGAAATCATTTAACAGCTATAGATTGAACTAAGTGGCTTTTGAAGCCTCTTCACCTCTGAGGTTCTGTGATCCTATCACTGCTTCATTTCCAGGTTCTTCAGTTTAATAGTTCCTCCTACTGGAAACTAGAGGCAGAAAGCTCTTGAAATAGGGAAGGTTTACCACACAGGAATGTGATAACCACATCATCATTCCTCGATGACAAAAACCTGGATTTCCTTCAGACTACCAATCAGATCAAACAACATCAGATTCATTGGCTGTTATTCTCAGTACATTTAAATTCACCAATTTAATCCAATAACAATGACTACAGAAAAATTTTCAAACTCATTTATTGGTGCTACTCAGACCTAACTACTACAATAGAATTTAAGCTATTCATGGCCAGGGTCTATTATCTTTTTTGTCTTTATCTCATTAACATAATGCCCTGAATTATGGAGATACTTAACGGTGAATTGAATTGAATTTATAAAAATAAGTGTTTACAGCTATTAATTTTTTCATGGCCCCCTTCACTTCCTTGTTCCTCAAACTATAGATCAGGGGGTTCAACATGGGAATCATTGCACTGTAGAAAAGAGACACCACTTTATTCTGATCTGTTGAATATACTGACTTGGGCATCACATAAATGAATGTAATGGTCCCAAAGTACAGTGTAATAGCAGTAAGGTGGGAGGTACATGTAGAGAAAGCTTTGGATCTGCCCTCAATGGAGCGTATCTTCAGGACTGAGAAGAGGATGTATGCATAAGAGATAGTTATAATTAAAACAGCTATTACAATTATCGATCCTGCAGAAAAAGAAGGGAGAATGTCAGCAAGGGGAACATGGGAACATGAAAGTTTCAGCAAAGATGGATAGTCACAGAAGAAGTGATTGATTTTATTGGGTCCACAAAAAGACAAATTCAGGAAACAACCAGCAAAGATCCAAGCATTCACACAACCACCCAGGTAGGATGTGATGGGTAACAGAGTGCAGACCCTGGTAGACATGTGAGTGGAATAGAGTAGGGGGCTACAGATGGCCACATATCGATCAGAGGCCATCACAGCCAGCAGGAAGCCCTCTGCTGTCCCAAAGCCAACTATAGAACAAAGTTGGACCACACAGCCTTGCAAAGGGATTGAGGTTATGTCCCCAAGGAAATTCATGAGCATCACAGGCATGACAGATGAGGAAAGCCCAATATCCACAAAAGCCAAGTGGCTGAGGAAAAGGTACATTGGAGTGTGAAGTTGGGAACTCTTTTGTATCACTATTACAATACTGAGATTGCCAAGTAAAATGACAATGTAGATCCCTAGAAATACCACAAAGAAGAAGACACGAAGGGTTGGGTCATCTGTTAATCCTAAAATAAAGATTTCTGTCACAGCAGTGGAGTTCTTGCCAGTCATCTGTTCTCAAATACTGCCTGTTAAGACAAAAATGGTGAATAGAGTGAAATAAACAACTAAAATTTGAGGATTTCTTACCTATAGAATAAATATTTATTGCTGATCTAATATTTGTAAGACTCTACACTAGACAACAGTGCAAATGCAATAGAAAAATGAATTAGACAAAGGAGGGGATATCAGACACATCAATAAATAACCACCATACAAAACTGTAATATGATAAATGTCTAAGAAAATGGTTCATACAAGTAATGGGCTCTGAAAATACAGAAGAAGGAAGTCAGGAATTCCTTCATGGAGCTTCAGGTATCTGAACTAGGTCTCAGAATCAGTAGGATTTCAATAGGAAGAGAAGGGGTTGGAATAAAAGTTATTCTAAATAACCTGACACTAGGTTGGTTCAAAAAAAGCCTGGGCATCTGTCACTACAGCAAATTTAGCTCCTATTTGAAGCACTTGGTCAGTTTAATATGTTGGAAGTTTTGTTTACATCTTATTAACAACAGGTCTGATGTACTCACATTGCAATGGTTCATCCACAGAGATAAGCCACAAGGAATCCAACTGACTGAACAGCGGAGTCTGCCCAAACTCACACACAGTCATAGAGATGGATCACAGAAATCTAAACTGACACAACACTTCACTTAGCTCATATTCACACACACACAGCTCAAAGCAATGGGAGATGAAATATTATCCATTGAACTTGGGTGACACCGAAAATCCAATCCAAACAGAGGTCAATTTGAAGGTATAATTTCCAAGACATCTACTCTAGATAAATGCCAACTATTTTATTTGTTTCATTCTTTGCAGACCTGGTTAAACAATGCATCTGGTAAATAGATACTAGAGAGATTTATATTGACAATATACCTGCAAAGCATACAAACATTTATGTTGGGAAGTTAACGAGCAGACATTTGAAGACAATTTTCTGTGGCAGATCACATCTTCATAGTCATAAAATTGATTGAGAGGTAGAGAGAATACAAGATCCTGTTGTGTTTATTGTTTGCTAATTGCAAATCATGGGATAAATATTGTGGGTAATTCTGTAGCGATCTACTCTCATATTGATGAGAGCAGAAACAGTATTTTAGTCCACCACCTGTGTCATATGAGGAATTAGAAATGGCACTTAAGAAAATGAAGTTGGAGAAAACAGCTGGATTTGACTAAATGTAGGCATAAGAAATCAATGTGGGAGGCAATACTGTTGTAAAGGCACTGAAAGAATCTATTTCCAAGGTATCAAAGAGGTGGGAAGATTCTAGAAGAATGGAAAACCTCACAGATGACACTGTTGCTCATCCCTGCTGATCTCTTAACCTCTCATGGCTTTAGTTTCCCCATTTGTAAAATGGAGATGCTTACAGCATCCACCTTGTCATGAAGATCGAATGAGACAACGTATGTAAAGCATTTTACAACCTTAAATATAAATGACAGATATTGTTGTTTCCATTTCTTTGATATACAAAAATGCACTGCTAGAAATATTTTGATGGCTATAAGACCTTTCTTTTTGTCTTGGACTTAATACACATACATGTATATATGTATATATGTATACATGTATATATACATAAACACACTGTATATGTGTGTGTGTGTGTGCGTATACCTAATGTAGAAAGATAACTTCTTTTTTTTGTCTGGATGATGTTCGATTATGAATTGAGCTTTTAAAAGCGTGTGATTTAAAAAAAGATATTTGAAAACTTAAATATTTAAAGTAGTATGTTCTGTTTTAAAAACAGACAATGACAATAATATTTACTATGATAAAGAGTGTGTTTACATTTAAAAATTTTTGGCTATCATTTATAAAAATTATGAAAATGTATAGTATGGCATCTTTAGATGCAACTTCAATATGTTAATTTGAGCCAACTATCAGGTGTTGGCTATGTGTCTGAAATCCCAGAATGGATTTAGTCTTAATTTATAAGTAAAAGATAAATGGCACATAACTGCTAGTGAAACATAAAGAAATTAATAATATTTACACCCAATTGTATGATTAGTGAAATTTTACTATTTGAGGTAAAAACTCTTGGGACTATGATTTGATATTGTTTTGAGTTTTCCTTACAGGGATATTTTCTGAATTGTCATGGATCCAAAAGCAGAAAGTGGCATGTGCTGCAGTCTGAGAACAAGTATATGTCTGTTCCTGGGAATAGTAGAGGGGATGACCTGTGCATGGCATAGGGAAGGATCTTTTTGACTCACTTTCCCCATTGTGCTGTGTCCTTTCTGAACAGGAAATTTCCCCACCTGGTTAATCCTAAGCCTAGCTTTTGATAGCCTGTGACTTTCATGTGACTACACAAAAGTACAATACTAAATCTATTAATTAAGAGATTGATACTGAACATCACTGAGTTATTATAATAGCATTCAAGTTTAAAAAACTTACCATTTTAATCTATGTCGGTAGTTAACTTGTAATATAGGTATGATATCCTCCAAAAGGAGGGATTAGACAAAGTAATAAGGCAAAGATGTAAAGTAAAAGTTTTCTAATTAAAAGGAATAGTAAATTTTGAGAAAGCAACAGGATTAAAGTGTTTTCTCCAGGAACTATACATATGTATTCTGAGCCATCTCCAGTCATCCTCATGAATATCTGGCCACTGGACTCAGATGGCTCTGGAGGAGACAGTGAAGTTGGTGACTTTGCACAGCCCTCCCTCATTCAAATCAAAGTCAACAGCAAATCATGTCAACATCTCCCTGACCATGGTCCTCTTCCAGAACAAAGGACAAACCACAACCGCAACATACGTATGTGATTGGTTTCCAACTTATGGAAATTCAGGCTTTTAGTATATTTTAGTAATAAGTTCTCAAAATTGGATTAAGGATTTTACATATAAAATTGCATTAATAAATGTAAAGAAAGTGAATTTTTTTCATTTTTAAAGTATCTTTACAAGCAAAACACTGGTGAATTTTTTAATGATTCTTACATTGGTACAGGGTTTATGTAAAGATGAAAACAGCAAATGGTATATAAAAACTGAAATTCTCTGAAGTTTCAAGTTTGGAGAACTAAATTTAAGAGATTGTACTAAATTGTATAAAGTGTTGTTATAAGCATATTTTATCAAAATTATCTAGAAACCTCTTCAAGTTATTTGAATCCAGAGAAGTCAAACCCCCTTCAGAGCTGCCCTGAGAATGAGGCCTGTTCCAGAATGGAGGGGAAAGATCCAGGGATCAGATGACCACATGGGACATCTGGGACTTGATTCAAAATGGGCTGATTAAATAGACATTGGAAGTGGGTTACTAGGATACAGAGTGACTTGATGTTAATTAATATTGAAGCTCATTATATTGCTTTGGTCTTTTGTTTCATGGTTTTTATGCTTAAGTTTTCTTGGTTACCTTGATGACATAAAAATCTCCCTCCTCAAAATTAGGTCATTAGGAGCCTTCCAAGTAGTTTGATCTGTAACCTGACTTATGATTATGAATATCTGGGAAAAAACCTTATAGATTTGGCTTATAGATAAGCAATCCACTGGGGAAGGGCAGGGAGTATGCTTTCCACTCCTTCATGAATCAAAAGGGGGAGAATTGCAAGAATGGGAGGAATGGAACAAGTGATAGTGGGAATTAAGGCAATTGAGTGAACCACATTGACTCCATCTTGTGACTCAGTCTTGGAGCTAGTTTACTTTTCTTTCTATTCAACGTCTGTCTTGTGAGAAAAATTTGTTCAGTTGTGGAAATGGTGAGAAAACCTTATTGCATTGTTTGAACCTAGCCATGTGTGACTGGGAAGCTGGAACACCTCTACCTGCTGCTTAGAGATGCTTAAATAAGGACCTAGGTTGTGCTGACCAGAAAGCCAGTCAGATCCAAAGATGGAGCAAAGAATTTTCTCACAATTTCTCAGATACATTTCAAGCAACTCATATATCTTATCTGTATCTATGGGCCAAAGAATAGGGAAATTTTGGTCACTTTTTAAAAGCATAATTCCAAATTTCTTTCCCAAATGGTTTGACCAGTTCTCAGATCCACTAACATTGTATGTTTTTTGTCATCTTTGTCATTTTGCTGGATGTTATTTTGATTTATATTTCACATATTATTGAATTACTTTTCACATATTATTAGTGACTGGAATTGTTAATGCTATGCAATTAAAAAAAACTCTTTGCTCATATGCTTTGACTACTTATCCACTAGAAATGGCTCTTTGTCTTATATCTTTGTTTCATTTCTCAATGTATTTTGGATATCACATCCAAATATCAGAAACATTTGATGCAAAGATTTTTTTTTCTCAATTGACAGTTTCCTTTTTATCAGAGTGTCATTGATTTTTTTTTCATATATAGGTTTTCAGTTTCATGTTATAAACGTTATCTGTTTTATTTTTTGATTTCTGCTCTTTCTTATTAAGGTAACAATCTCCCCAAGTTGAATATCTTCAAAATCTATGAATACATTTTTTTAATTCCCTCTCTTTCTCTGCTTGCCACCCTGAATTAGCGAAAGATTGGGACTCCATCACTGGAAACCCAAGGAGGAAACTCCTTAATATAATGTCTTGCCTCTGTCTCCCATTTATCCTGAATGTATCTTGTTTGTCCATAGCTGTTGGCATGTTGTCCATCCCCATTAGATTGTGAGCTCCTTAAGGGCTGAGACTATTTTTCCCTTTTTGCGTCTCCAGCACTTGGCACAGTGCCTGGCACATAGTAGGGATTTCATAAATGATTATCAATTTGATTTCATTTGCCCTTTACCAACTCACCATAATGAATGCTAAAGTGTTTTATCAATTCTTCCTGATGTTCCAAGCCTTATTTTCAACATCTCTTGAATATAAAATTCTTACCTTCTTTGGCAGCTGGTTCTTTTCTGCCCAAGGTCATCCTATATCCATATTCTATCTTAATGAGGGGATTTGCCAAGTAAGTCTCAGTCTTTTCAGCATGCTTAGATTTGCCCTTCCTGGTAAGTTACATAAAACATGTGAGATGTTCCCTGCCTGTTACTAATTCAATATGGAGAGATTTACTGAGCCTCCTTCTGGCTATCAGTGACTGAGAGTGTGGTGCTATATGGTGAAAAGGAGTTTTCTGGTTCCTGCAGAACTGGAGGAAATGATGACTCAATATGCTCTGTAGCAAAAATGAATTTATGTAAAAAAGGATTGCTATGCCCCATCCTTTCCTTTCCAGCAGTAAGTCAGGCAAGATCTGATGTGAACTTCCAGATGTGGAACAGCAGGAGCCCTATCTCCCACCCTGTTGTTACGTTATCAGGAGCACATGGTACCTCTGTTTCTTTTATATTTGTCCTTTCTAGATATTAAGTGAATGAAATGGGAGAACTCAGAAAACTGGTGAAACCAGAAGATCCATCAAAGCCATGAAATGTCTAACCATCAACTGAAGTCAACAGTACTAGCAATCAAATTTAGTGAGGAGCTGGAACAGCAACTGAGGGACCTGCTTGACTGATCCCAGCAGCTAATCTCTCCATCGGATGAAACACTGAACCTTATAAAGACCCAGTAGAGCTGATATGGTGATGGGACCTGGACCCCTAAAAAGAAAAGACTGTGTCTTTGAAAGCAGCCCAGTCCCTGAACTTTCCCACACAACCCAGTCTCTGGCATTTCCTATAAGACATCTGGCCCATTCCAGCCCACCTAGATACTCAATAATCCTTTGAACTGCCCTTTTACTCTGACTCTGCAACCATTTAACTCCTTTCACTCTCTGCACCTGGCATACACGAGGCTACTTACCACTCCTTAATCCTATCCAGAACTTCTCACTGACCCTTTTTTTCCTGTTTCTGTATAAAAGTATTATTCTCACCCCAATTAAGCTGCAGATTCACTTACAATCTAGTCCACTTCTATTGGTGTTACAATAAACCTCGCTACTTTGACTGAAAGAAAGCTTCAATGGTTGAATGCTTTCCAAGCAGACTCCCTTGTACCCTTATGTTGTGGTCTATGGGTGCTCAGAAACATTAAATTGAAGGGAAAAAGGTGCAGATTCTGCCTCAAAAGAATTTGACTCAAGTCTTCTTTCAGTCAGATACAAAGTTTGTTAAAATACCAGTTGGGGTGGGTGAGATTTTAAGAATCCATGCTATTTGTGGCACTAATACAAGCAGGACACACTCTTAAGGTATTTGAGCAATTTAATGTGGGCAAGATGGACACATATACAGAAAGACTGTGGGAAGATCTGGTGTGATCAAGGTGTGGCCAATAGAATGGGGTGACTGGGATGTAACAGAGATGGGGCCTAGATAGTATTAAAGAGTGGCAAAATAGCCTGGGGTGGGGCCAGGTGCAGACAATGAGGGCCACCATGAAAGGGCAGTTAAAGGATTATACTCGGGGGGCAGGTACTTCAGGCAAATGCCAGAGACTTGGTTCAGGGTTTTGGGGGTCTTTTTAGGGGTCCAGCATGAATCATGTCCCCCATCACTTACATTTTGGAGTTCCCAGCACCCCAAAGCACAACACAGCCCTGCAGATGAGTGATTCACCCATATACAACACCATTTATCAGAAATTAAACTAATGGAGATTTATTAAAGGGAGAAAAAGACTACCAGGGCCATCCCTCAGAAATCCATATGTCTTGCTACCTTTGTGATTCAAGTTTGAGCCCATTCTTCCCAGAGACCTTATAATTGTGTAGGAGAGATATAGTGTACTGAATGGAAGGGAAGGGAGAATGTTTTGTACCAACTACAATAAACTTAAATCTATTCTCTCTAGGTATCCTAGGTATATAGGAGAAAAGTATGCTCTTGGTTTAGGGCATGGTTTTGTAACTTCTCTCCTTGCTATACCTTCTCAGTAAATATCTCTTTGTAAAAAAAAAGAAAAGCACATCTACTGCACAATCAATATTGTAGGTGGGCACACAAAATGCGGGCACAGAACCCCTTAGGGTTATCCCAATGTGAAGAGGAAGTGCCTTGGTGAAGCTTGGTCAAAAAATGGAAATCTGATAAGGCTAAAAAACAGACACTTTGAAATGTGAAAGCCTTCAGATACAAAATATACCCTAGAAAAGGTCTGAGGTTTTAATAGCTAAATTGCATCTGAAGAGGCTAGCTAGACAATGAAATTGCCTCTAAGACACAGAATGTATTCATGCCATTGCTCCTGGCCACTCATCTGCACAAGAACCCCAAAAGAGTATGGGAAGTATAACTGACTGAATTGGGACTGATAATTCTAAAACAAGGTGGATCCTAAAGCCAAAAAGGATTGTCAGAACAGTAAAATCAAGACCTCTTTCATATTCTGCTTGGTAGTAACAAACCTCAGAGCTAAGATTCTGAAGGAGTCAAGAGAAGCAGATTCTGCCAAGCCTAAACTAACAGTGATTGCCCTTTTTATTATCTTTTAAGCATTTCTTTTGTCTGCAGAGATACATATCTTTCCAATACCTAATCTACATTGTACTTTGAATATCCATCTCCTCCCTTTAGGAAAGACTTAAGGAACCAATCTTAGCTTTCTTTGTTTTTTCCTGATGTGGGGGTATATAGAGCCAGAGAATGTAAGGAGTCTTACTCTCTTTCTTTATTTCTTTTTTTTGGCTAGACAATGGGGTTAAGTGACTTGCCCAGGGTCACACAGTTAGTAAGTGTTATGTGTCTGAGGCCGGATTTGAACTCAGGTCCTCCTGAATCCAGGTCTGGTGCTCTATCCACTGTACCACCTAGCTGCCCCACCCTCTTTCTTTCAAGGTCAGATTCCCCCAGGGTTGAACTCAGCCCAAGTTAGCTCAGAGGTGGGGCCCTTGAGTGAAAGAAGGCAACCAAGTTCCCTTGGGCCTACACTGTTATGTGTGAAATGATTCTCTCTAAGATCTTGGATTTCTAGCTAGAAAGGAACTCTGAAGTCATGTACCCCAACCTCTTCATTTCCTGAATGAGAGAACATAAAGGTTCTGTGACTTGCCCAAAGTCAAATACTTAGTGTCAGAGTCAAGATTATGAATTTAGATCCTTTACCTAGAGAATCAAGCAGCTAAGTAGCACAGTGGATAGAGTGCCAGACATGGAGGCAGAGAGACTCATCTTCCTGACTTCAAATTCTGCCTTAGACACTTAGAAAGTCTGTGATCCTGGGCAAGTCACTTAACCCCATTTGCCTCAGTTGCCTCATCTATAAAATAAGCTGAAGAAGGAAATGGAAGACCACTCTACTGTCTTTGCCAAGAAAAACCCAAATATGGTCACAAGGAGTCAGATGCAATTCAACAACTGTAGAGTCATTGTTCTTTCCACAGAACCACACTGCCTCTAATCTCCCTTCAAATTCTATATTCTGGAAAACCATGTTCTTACTCAATCAAATCATTAAATACATAACTCAATGCAGTGTTTATCACAACTCTCAATACTGAAAGTTTTCAAAATATGTTGCTGGGAAGTACATTATGACACTCCCACCTGAGATGTAGCTAGAGAAGAGAGACTGTTTAAGCATTTACTCAAATGAAAATTTTAATTTTAATATTATTTTTTTTTAAAAAAGCATTTATTCAGTACTGGATTCACCATCAGATCATGGAAAAAAAATGGAAAAAATAACCAAGTCAAATTCTTTTCTTTTTCAGATCAGAAAACTAAGGCCAAAAGAGGATAGATGACTAGCTTAATGTCATACGGTTAGGAAGTGCCAGGGTCAGGATTTAAACCCGGGTCTTTCTGGCCCCAGTCCTCTTTCTACTGTGCCAGAGTCTCTTATTCAAGAGCTGCTGCTCAGGGAATCTTACACCGTAACTATTAACATATCCTCTTCATTGGGCTCACTGCTCCTATTCTATTAACATATCCTCTTCATTGGGCTCACTGCTCCTATTCTCCTTCCTCTACAACTCAGCCTCCACCCAGCTGTTAAAATTCTAAAATTATCTTCCAATGGCACAAGTCTGACCACATCAGTCCCCTGCTGAGAAGCCTTCAAAGTCATTCCCTATTGTCTCTAGGATAAAGTACAAAATCCTCAGGTTGCCATTTAAGGTCCTCTTTGGTCAAGGTCCAGTCTATATTTCCAACCTTATTCCACATATTTTTTCTTCATATAGTCTATATTCCAGGCAAATTGACCTCCTAGCTATTCCCTGCACTCAGGGGCATGCTGGTAAATGTTTAACAACTGGCTTTCAAGAGGGGGAAAAGTACAGTCAATGCTGATCTGACTTATTAACATTTTCTCCATCACTTTCTTAAGTCTGTACAATCAACAAAACAAATAAATCAAGCCCTGATTCATAGAGTTTGTTTAGATTGTTTTCTCTGTATTTAAACATAATATGATTTGACTGTTTTAAGTAGTGAAATTTGATCCAACTGTGTAAAAGAATATTGTAGGTTAGTTGCTAGCTCTGAATAAGCAACCTCTTTAACTACAGAAGCCATGAGTGGCAATGCTCATGGATGCTTTGGATGGTCCAAATCACAGCCAGAGGAGAAAGAAGAAAAGGATGAGAAAGTAAAGGGAATTCTCTTGTAGAAGAAAAATTGAAAGAGGAGAAAAATGAGAGAGAAAGAGGAGAGGGAGAGGGGAAAGGCATGGTAAATGAATAACAGAAGAGAACTTAGCATCTATAATTATCTCTTCTTGATATAAATAACTAATATGGATGAAAGTTCAGTGAGATGTTTTACCTATAAGGGACAACACTATGTTTGCTCAGATGGTTGTTCAGAATTACTATAATCACATGACAAAAGTACTAAGAACTCACATTTATGCAGATCTTCAAATTTTGGAGTGATTTCCTCATGAAAACTCAGTGAGGTAGGCAAGTACAGGTATTATTTTCCCCATGTTAGAGTTGAGGAAACTGAGGCTTCCAGAGGTTAAGTGACTTGTGAATTGTCACACAGCATTAGCTTCCCCTTTTCCAAGAACAATTCTCTTTTTACTACATAGAATCAGAATCTGCTAAATGATTAGGTTGTAACATGGATGTTTGCCTCCTTGAATGTATACATGTGCTTTTGGGTATATTTTGTAAAATACTTTTTGCCTCCTATATCAAACTGAAACTTTGGGGTGAATAAAGAAATCAAACCAATATATTGGTTAATATCTTAGCAAGAAGAATTCTGAAAATGAAAAGGCTTGAATTAATAGGATGCAGTGTGGTATGGTGGAAAGAGCTCAGGTTTGGGAGTTTGAGAACCTGGGTTTAAATCCTCCCTTTTTATTTACTATCTATTGGACAAGTAAGTCATTTCATCTCCTTCAACCTCAGTTTTCTCATCTGTAAAATTAAAGAGTTGGTCTAGATGGCCTTTGAAGTCCCCATGACCAGGATCTAGAGCTGGAAGAGATGTCAAACACCATCTGGTTTCCACCTTTCGTGTAACAGATGAGAACACAAAGGCTTGGAGGGCGTATATGACTTATTCCTCCAAGGTGACATAGATAATGTCAGAGGGAAGATTTGAATTCAGATTGTCTGACAGGTCAGGGCTCTTTCCACTATATTATACTGCTTCCTATTAATAGAAATCTTTTCTTTTTCAGATTTCTTCTTATTAAAAAATCAACATTTAACAACAATATAACACCTTCATTCACCCCCAAGCTTCAGTCTGTGACTTGAATGAAAAAGGTGCTCTTCAAAACACACACACACACACACACACACACATACGCATACCCAGAGAAAAATGTCCATGTTATTAGCTAATCATTTTCTATCAGATACTTTTTGTTGTAATATTTTAGGATGTTTGACTAGACCAGAAGAAAAAATTTGCAGTCAGAGGACCTGGGATTGAACTCCAGCTACTCTTCGCACCTGTGTGGCCTTAGACTACTCACTTAACATTTCTAGACCTTAATTTCCACATCTATAAAATAAGGGGATTAGACTAGATAACTTCTAAGGACCTATTAATCCTAACTCTATAATCCTATGAACTGAATTCACTCACTAAACTGTGACATTATAATAGCACTCAGTGTATACATATAATTTACAAATCTCTGATGCCACAAGAAAGCAAACATATGAAGAAACAAATCTTTTTTAAACATAAGATGAATTAAAGACCCAAGGAAATACAACAGCTATGAAGCACACATGACAAGAGGAATAAACGTGCTTGCCTGAAATGAGCCCTGGATAGCTATAGCATCAAAAAAAATCCATATACTTCTACAGCAATTTCAAAGAAAACAGTGGTACCTTTGGGTAGAGGGAGATGATATGTTTAGATGCCAAGGAATTATCATTGTATGGGAGTACCATATTTGTATTGGGTTTAATGGCATTTGAGATTTAACCTCTTGAGAATCTATGACCAAACATAGACTGGGTCATTAAAATGCATCAAGGATTAAAAAAATTCCACACAAACAAATATTAAAAAAAAATTTCAGGGACTCCATTTATTTTTTTCTTGGTTCATGTATATCAAGGATAAAAAATTAAAAATTGATAGTGACATAGCCAGACCAATAAATATCATGCTGCCATGGCAGATGTTAAAAATTGATCTGGATCAATACATTCTACAGGGCTGCAAAAAGCTGTATTACATATGAAAACTAGGCTCATAATCCTTGCTATCTACACCTCTACACACCAAAGAATCTTAGACCCAAACTTACAACTAAGTGTAAAGATGCTAATTGTAGTGTGGAGAAGTATCCAAATTTGAAAGCAGCACTGAAATTTCTCAAAGCTCCAGACAGCAACTCCTTAGAAAGTGAGTGTTTTTGATATATGACAGGTCTGTTTCAGGATTGTTGATAAATGCTGTTGGTGGGAGGTGGAGGAGAGTGTGAATTACCCATCCAAGCAACCCAGAAATGCCAGATCTTTATTTCATTTTGCCCTAGACCACAAGGATCACATATAATTTAAATGGATTTGCAAGGAAAGATACTTAATTGAAACAATTTGCCCTCCCTGAATCTCTGATTCCCATCTGAGTTCAAAAAATAAAATCAAAAACTAAATAATGGTAATAACTTGCCTTTAGATAGCGTTTTAAGGTTTGCAGATTTAGATGATATAGATTTAGATAAAGTTGCTCTTTCATTTGAGTGTCATAACAAACCAGTACTAGGATCATAGATTTGGAGCTAGAAGGGACCTTAAAGGTAATTGAGTCCAAGCCCTTCATTTTACAGTTAAGCAAACTAAAGCCCAGAGGGTGAAATGACTTGTTCAGGGGCATACAGCTACTAGGTGTTCAGAACAGGATTTTACTGAAGGTCTTCCTGACTCAAACTTCGCATACTCTATTCACTCCACTGTGCTGCCACTCATGTTGTTATCCCTACATCTTTCAGAGGAGGAATCTGAGGCTCAGAAAGGTTGAGTGACTTGCCTAATGTCACCAAGTTGGCTTCTAAAGTGCCATTCAAACACATCTGACTGAGTGATCAGAGGCTGCAACTACAATACCTCATTCATATCACACTTCTTTAATCAAAGGTTTAATTTTCAAACACAGGCATACCTCATCTTATCGCACTTCACAGATATTGTGGGAGTTTTTTTAATAACCCTCTGTCAAAGAAGCCTATTGGCGCCATTTTTCCAACAGCATGTGCTCATATGTTTCTGCATCATATTTTGATAATTGTCACAATATTTCAAACTTTTTCAATTTCATTATTATAATATGTAGTATAGTGATCTGTGATCAGTGATCTTTGATGTTACTGTTGTAATTGTTTTGGGGTGCCACAAACCCTACCCATGTAAGACAGAGAACTTAATAAATATCATGTGCATTCTGACTGCTCTAATTGGTGGTCCTTTTCTCTCTCTCTCTCTCTCTCTCTCTCTCTCTCTCTCTCTCTCTCTCTCTCTCTCTGTCTCTCTCTCTCTCTCCAGGCCTCCCTATTCCCTGAGACACATAATATATAAATACTTAAATTGACTAGATTAACAGAAGAGGAAATATAATATTTAAATAATTCTATCTTAGAAAAAGAAATTAAACAAGCCAAAAATATGAAAAATGTGAAAAAATCCTTAGAACCAGGTGGATTTGCGAGTGAATTCTGTCAAACATTTAAGAAATAATTAATCCCAAAACTACATAAACTATTTGAAATAGTAGGTAAATGAGTCCTACCAAATTCTTTCCACGACACAAATATAGCTTTGAAACCTAAACCAGGGAGACCAAAAATAGAGAAAGAAAAGTATAGACCAATTTCTCTAATAAATATTGATGGACACATTTTAAATAAAATACTAGTAAGGAGATTATAGCAATATATCACAAAGAACATACACTATGACCAAGCTGGGTTTATACTAGGAATACGAGACTGGTCCAATATTAGGAAAATGATTAACATAATTGATCACATCAATAACAAAAATAACAAAAATCGTGATTATATCAATAGATGTAGAAAAAACTTTTGAAAAATACAGCATCCATTCCTATTAAAAACACTAAAAAGCATAAGATTAAATGGAGCCTTTCTTAAAATGAAAAATAATATCTATCTAAAATCAAGAACAAGCATTATCTGTAATCTGTATCTGAAAAACTAGAAGCCTTCCCAATAAGATCGGGGTGAAGAAAAGACGTCTATTATTACCAAAATTAGTCAGTATTATATAAGAAAAGCTATCTCTAGCAATAATACAAGAAAAAGAAATCAAAGCAATGAGAATAGGGAGTGAGGAAAGAAAGCTATCATTCTTTGTAGATGATATGATGGAACACTTAAAGTACCCTAGAGAATCAGTACAAAAAAAAAACTAGTTGAAACAATTAACAGGTTTTTTTTATATTTTATATTTTCCCCAATAACATATAAAGATAATTTAAACATTCAATTTTTGTTAATTTTGAGTTCAAATTCTCTCCCTCCTTCCTCCCCTCTCTGCTCTCTGAGATGGAAAGCAATTTGATATAGGTTACACATGTGTAAACATGCATAACAGATTTCCATATTAGTAGTGCTGCAAAAGAAGACACAGACAAAAAAAGAAAGAAAAAATAAGGAAAGTGAAAAATAGTGAGCTTTGATCTACCTTGAGATTCCTTCAATTCTTCCTTTGGAGATGGATAGCGTTTTTCATCATGAGTCCTTTGGCATTGTCTTGGATCATTATATTGCTGAGAATAACTAAGTCATTCACAGTTCTTCATTGTACAATATTGTTGTTACTGTGTACAATGTTCTCCTGGTTCTGCTCACTTCACTTTGCATAAGTTCATTTAAGTCTTCCCAGGTTTTTCTGAAATCATCCTGCTTGTCATTTCTTGACAATACACAGTAGTATTCCATTACAATCATTTATCACAACTTGTTCAGCCATTCTCAAATTGAAGGACATCTCCTCGATTTCCAATTCTTTGCCTTTACAAAAAGAGCTACTATATCTGTGTATATGTTGGTCTTTTTCTCTTTTTTTATCTTTTTGGAATACAGACCTAGAGTGGTATTGCTAGATCAAAGGGTATGCACAGTTGTAGAGCCCTTTAGGCATAGTTTCAAATTGTTCTTCAGAATGGTTGGATCAATGCACAACTCTATCAACAATGCATTAGTGTTCCAATTTTCCCACATCCCATCCAACATTTATCATTTTTATTTTCTGTCATATGAGACAATCTGATAGGTATGAGGTGTTACCTCAGAGTTGCATTCGTCTAATCAACAGAGATTTAAGGCATTTTTCTATATGACTATAGAGAGTTTTGATTTCTTCCTCTGAAAACTGCCTGTTTATATCCTTTGACCATTTATCAATTGGAGAATAACTTGTATTTTTATAAATTTGACTCAATTTTCTAAATATTTGAGAAATGAGGCCTTTATCAGAGACATTTACTGTAAAAAAAAAAAAATTCCCAGCTTACTGCTTCCTGATTAACAACTTTAGCAAAATGGAAGAATATAAAATAAGCCCAAATAAATCACCAGCATTTCTATATATTACTAACAAAACCTAGCAGAAAAAGACAGAAAGAGAAATTTTATTCAAAATAACTGCAAATAGTATAAAATAATTGTGAGTCTACCTGCCAAGACAAACCCAGAAACTATATGAACATAATTTTAGAAGTCTTCATTCAAATAAATACAGATCTAAAAACTGGAGAAATATTAATTGCCCACGGGTAGACTGAACCAATATAATAAAAATGACAATTCTATCTAAATTAATTTACTTATTGGGTGCCATACCAATTAAATAACCAAAGAATTTTTACAGAGCTAAAAACACCAAAGAATTATTTTATAGAGCTAAAAAAAATCATCTGGAAAAAACAAAAAGTCAAGAATATCAAGGGAATCAATAAAAAAAATGTGAAGTAAGATGGCCTCGAAGCACCAGATTTCAAAGGATATTACAATGTGGTAATCTTCAAAACAGTCTGATACTGACTGAGAAATAGAGTGGTAATAAATAGAATAGATTAGCTATACAATACATAGTAGTAAATGACCACAGTAATTTTGTATATTTTGTATAACAAGATGAAGTCAAAATGGGTACATGACTTAGAAATAAAGGGTAATGTCATAAGCAAATTAGGAGAGGATGGAAAAATTTTACCTGTCAAATCAATTGATGAGGGAAGAACTTATGACCAAATAAGAGATAAAGATCACAAGAAGTAAAATGGATCATTTTGATTTGCCACAATTTATTCAGCCATTTTCTATTTGTCTTAGAGATAATCTAAGCTATCTTCATAGATTCTAGTCTTAACTTTTCTTTCTCAACTTCCCCCCCCCCCTTTTAATCCTCCTTTCAGGATCAGAAAATTTGTTTTCCTTGTAATTATTCCTTCCTCAGTATTATTCTATCTTTTTTAGATACGTGAAATAAAATCTTGTGATCTAAATAAGAAGGGAAAGAAAATGACAGTCACAAACAAAATTCTGCACTAAATATTGTGACAGCAATGCAGCAGTTTTATGGAAGAGATAGGGGTACTCAACTAAAGGGGGGGTGTAATTGTGGTCTCAAACAACTAAATACAGAGTCCAAAATATGAATCGTCTTTTTAAACTGCTTTCACTCCAAAATCCATTCATTTCCTTCAGCATCCCAAAGATTAAGTACATGTTTTGCTCAGTTATGTAATAAAGGCAAACAAACTGCACCACAAACATCATAGAATAGCTGTCTATAAAACTAGACCTCTGATATTGGGCTCTAGCCTTATTGCCTCAAGGTCATAATCTTGATCAAGGACCCAAGTTGTCTGAGTAATCTGCAAGTCCTGTTCATATTGTGCTAAATGCTGGTTCTATACAACTTCTGGATGTATGAGAGCAAGTAGGGCAACAAACTCCAAATTAAAGTCTCCAATACATTTTCTAACAAGACAAAGGAAAAGCTTGTCAAAGTTTTAGTTAATTCAGGCTGAAATGTCATAACAATAAAAAAATTCTTCTTGCTTTGGAAGACAACAGATTTCACCCTGACATTTCTTTCCTTAATATCCACTTTGTTGTCACATAACACGATAGGAATGTTTTCATATATTCATACTATATCTCTATTCCAGGTAAACACCAGCTGTTTGACCTTGGGTAAATCAATTAACCTCCATCTGCCTCAGTTTCCTCAACTATAAAATGGGGATAAAAATAGCACCTACCTCACTGGATTGTTGTGAGGATTAATTGAGATAGCATATGCACAGAATTTTACAAACCTTAAAGTAATATATAGATGCTAATGATGATAAGTATCATTGTTAATGCCCCTATATTCTGTTTCCCTGGGGAGGAAGGGAAAGGAAGGTTAGGGGAAATTATCTCACGTAATAAGGGTGAACAAGTAGACATCTATACAAGCAAAGAGGAAGGGATAGGGCAGCTGATGCTTGAATCTTACTCTCATCTGAACTGCTCAAAAGAAGGATGAATATATAAATACAGTTGGGTACAGAGATATATTTTAGTCAACAGGGAAATAGGATGGAAAAGGAAGAAGAGGGAGGGGGAATTAGAGGGAAAGTAAAGTAAGGGAAGGGTTGATCCTAATTGAAATATTCTAAGGAGGTACAAAAATACTTACAGCACTATGTTGGATGGCAAGGGATGGGAATCTGAGGAGTTATCCATAAATTGGGGAGTGGTTGAACAAGTGATGGGATATGAATTTGACGGAATACTACTACGTTCAGAGCACTGAGCACTTAGTGTAATGACCAACCAGGATTCCAGAGAACTAATTAAAAAAACACTCTATCTACAGCCTGATAAAGAAGTGAAGGACTCACAATACAGAACAAGACAAATATTTTTAGGACATGGGAAATGGGAAAATTTGTTATGATTATGCTTGTTTGTAATGGTTTTTGTTTTGCTTGCTTTCTCATTAGGAATCAGGCTGATGTTAGGAGAAAGGAAAGAAGGCTGATTTTTGAAATAAAATGAAAAGAGAGAGAGAGAAAGAGACAGAGAAAGAGAGATAGAGAATCAAAGTAAAACATGAAGCTTCTCTTAAGGAACATAGAACAGGGAAGTTATTCTTGTCATCTGTATGGCTCTGAAAACGATTGTTCTTTTAGTCGCATCACAGATTGAGGATATGAAGTACTGCTGCTTTGTGAATGGAATAGCAGAGAAAGAAAAAAAAAGTACACTGCACTAAAAACACTGGCCTCAAAGAAGCTGACTCTAGGATAGAAAGAGATGTAACAAGCCAACTACTGGTTAATCTTGAAAAAGTTTTGTTATTAATATTGTACATCAAACTTGGTTTTATGAAAAGTTTTGTCAAGGTGATATATCAAAATAGTACACTTTTTTGAAATCTGAAAAACAAACTTCCAAGAATCAGTGAGACTAAAACAAAAGAGGGAATATTTGTGGGACATCCAATAGGAGAGATGATGAATGAGAAACATTTGAATAAGAATTGGATGAAGTTTAAGTCATTGCATGGGAATAATTTTTTGAAGTTACCCAAAACATCTTGGGAAACTACAAGACAGAATAAAGCTTTCTGCTTTTCTTCTAATCTTGGTTGCATTGGTTTTGCTTCTGCAAAAACTTTTTAATATAATGTAATCAAAATTATCCATTTTGCATTTCATAATGTTCTCTATCTCTTGTTTGGTCGCAAATCCTTCCATTCCTCATAGATCTGACAGGTATACCTTGCTCTCCTAATTTGCTTATAGTATTACCCTTCATGTCTAAATCAAGTACCCATTTTGACCTTATCATGGTATATAGTGTAAGATGTTGGTCTATGCCTAATTTCTGCCATACCATTTCCTAGTTTTCCCAGAAGTTTTTGTCAAATAGTGAGGCCTTATCCCAGAAGCTGGAATCTTTGGGCTTATCAAAAAGTAGATTACTATAGTCATTAACTATTGTATCTTGTATACCTAATTTATTCCACAGATCCATGACTCTATTTCTTAGTCAGTACCAAGTAGTTTTGATGATGACTGCTTTATAATACAGTTTTAAATCTGGCACAGGTAGGCCACCTGCCCTTAAATTTCTTTTCATTGATTCCTTTGATATTCTGGACCTTTTGTTCTTCCAGATGAATTTTGTTATTACTTTTTTTTAGCTCTATGAAATGTTTTTGGTAGTTGGACTGTGATGGAACAGAATAAGTAAATTAATTATAAGTATAACTATTTTTATTATATTAGCTTGGCCTACTCATGAACAATTGATATTTTTCAATTACTGAGATCTGACTTTATTTGTGTGAAATGTGTTTTGTAATTGTGTTCATATGATTCCAGAGTTGTCTTGGCAGGTAGACTCCTGGATATTTTTTATTGTCTGCAGTTATTTTAAATAGAATTTCTCTTTCTATCTCTTGTTGCTGGGCTTTCTTGGTAATATATAGAAATGCTGATGATTTATGTGGGTTTATTTTAAATCCTGCAACTTTGCTAAAGTTGTTAATTATTTCAAGTAATTTTTTAGTTGATTATCTAGGATTCTCTACATATATCATCATATTGTGTGCAAAGAGTGATAGCTTAGTTTCTTCTTTGTATATTATAATTCCTTCAATTTCTTTTTCTTCTCCTATTGCTAAAGCTAACATTTTTAGTACTATATTGAATAACAGTGGTGACAATGAACATCCTTGTTTCACCCCAATCTTATTGGGAAAGCTTCTAGCTTATTCCCAATACATATGACGCTTGCTGGTGGTTTTAGAAAAATACTACTTATCATTTTAAGGAAAATTCCATTTATTCCTATGATCTCTGCTGTTTCTAACAGGAATGGGAGCTGTATTTTGCAAAACCTTTTTCTGCATCTATTGAGATAATCATATAATTTCTGTTAGTTTTCTTATTGATACGATCAATTATGCTGATAGTTTACCTAATATTGAAACGGCCCTGCATTCCTAATGTAAATCCTACCTGGTCATAGTGAGTTATCCTCATGATAAATTGCTGTAGTCTCTTTGCTCACATTTTATTTAAAAATTTTGCATCAATATTCATTAGGGAAATTGGTCTGTAATTTTCATTCTCTGTTTCGGCTTTTACTGATTTAGGTATCAGTACCTATATTTGTGTGGTGAAAAGAATTTGGTAGGACTCCACCTATTTTTCCAAATAATTTATATAGTATAGGAATTAATTGTGCTTTAAATGTTTGGTAGAAATCACTTGTAAATTCGTCTTGCCCTGGAGATTTTTTTCTTAGGGAGTGTAGAGGTCCAGCTCTGATCAGTCCAGAAAAGGGTTAAAGAATTCAGGTTGGTATTTAACTCCTGCCTGTTCTTACCTTCAAGGGCTCACTTAATCAGGATGTTGGCTCACCACTCTCCTATTCATTAAGGGGCTCCTGGAACTGCCCGACCGTGACACAATAAAAGTGTGGTCTGAGGAATAACATGTGGCAAACTAGGGAGAATTAGTCTCATACTTTGAGATAAGAACCTGAGACAGCCCTGAGAATGATTGTCAAGGCCTGTTACTTGACTGTTAATCTCTATCTTGTAACCTTTGTTTAAAATGATGTAATCCTTTTTTCTTGACACTTTTATTGTATGCTCCTTTGATGTATGTCCTGAAAGTATTTTTTTACTGAGCTCTGAACTTTGAAAGTTATCAGTAACAGTTACAGAAAATGCATAGTTTTCCCACACAAGGGATACTTTGTAGCTCCAAACTTTTTCCTATGTATGCTGTGACCCAAAGATGAATAAACGGTTCAGTCTTGGCTGACCTGCCCGGCCCATGTTTCTTCAGCTCACGCTCTCCCATCAGGTGTGATTCTTAGTTACTGGCAACAAGGGAGTTCATTAATGACTTGTTCAATTTCCTCTCCTAAAAGGAGGTTAAGTGTTTTCTTTCCTCTTCCATTCATCTGGGCAATTTATATTCATTCATTTCACTTAGATTGGCAGATTTATTAGCATACAGTAGGACAAGATTGCTCCTAATTATTGCTTAAATTTCAACTTCAATGGTAGTGAATTCACCCTTTTCATTTATGACACTGGCAATGTGGTTTTCTTCTTTCTTTTTCTAATCAATTAACAAAAGGTTTGTCTATTTTATTGGGGTTTTTTTCATAAAATCAGCTTTTAGTTTTATTTAGTAGTTAAATATTTTTCTTACTTTCAATTTTATTAATCTCTCCTTTAATTTCCAGAATTTCTAATTTGGAATTTAACTGAAGATTTTAAATATGTGCTTTTCCTAGATTTTTTTAGTTGCATGTGTTTTATCTGCTCTTTTTCTATTTTATTCATGTAAACATTTAAAGATATAAAATTACCCCAAAGAACTGCTTTGGCTGCATTCCATAAATTGGTAGGTTGTCTCATTATTGTCATTCTCTTTGATAAAATTATTTATTGTTTCTATGATTTGTTGTTTGACCCACTCAATCTTTAGGATTAAATTATTTAGTTTCCAATTAATTAGTAATCTATCTTTCGATGGCCCTTTATTACATGTAAATTTTATTGCATCGTGAACTGAAAAGGATCAATATTTCTGCCTTTCTGCATTTATTTGGGAGGTTTTTATGCCCTAATACATGGTCAGTTTTCGTGTAGGTGCCCTGTACCCCTCCTTTCTATGCCCATTCAATTTTCTCCAGAAGCCTATCATATCTAACTTTTCTAAAAATTCTATTCATCTCCTTAACTTTTCTCATTTATTTTGTGGTTAGATTTGTCTAGTTCTGAGAGGGGGAGGTTGAGGTGCCCCAGTAGTACAGTTTTGCTGTCTATTTCTTCCTGTAACTCACTGAACTTCTCCTCTAAGAATCTTAATACTATACCACTTGGTGCATATATGTTTAATATTGATATTACTTCATTGTCTATGGTGTCTTTTAGCAAGATGTAGTTTCCTTTCTTATCTCTTTTAATTAGATGTATTTTTGCTTTTGTTTCATCTGAGATCAGGATTGATACCACTGCTTTTTTTTTTTTACTTCAGCCTTTTACCTTTACTCTGTGTGTATCTCTCTGCTTCACATGTGTTTATTGTAAACAACATATTGTAGGATTCTGATTTTCAATCCACTCTATCTGCTTCCATTTTATGGGAGAGTTCATCCCATTCACATTCACAGTTATGATTACTAACTGTGTATTTCCCTCCATCATATTTTCCCCCAGTTTATACTTTTCTCTCTCCTTTCCCTCTGTCCCTCCTCACCAGTGTTTTACTTCTGAGCATCACCTCCCTCAATTTGCCCTCTTTTCTATCAGCCCCCCTTCCTTTTCTTTCCCCTTTCCCTTCCCACAATTTTTTGAGAAAAATGGTATCTTCATTTTATAGATGAAGTAACTGAGGATCACAGAGTTTCAATCACTTGCCCATGATCACAGACAAGTGAGAGTCAGATGGGGCATTCAAACCCAGACATCCTGATATCAAATCCACTCCACTATATCAACAAATACATATATCAGTGAAATTCCTCCCTGCCAAAGCCTCAGTATGAGAATGGAGGGTGGTTAGGAAAAAAAGCAATGATCACAAATCAGTAAAAATGGCAATTATTATACAACAATGCAATGTGTCAGCTAGTAGGGCTCATGGAAATTTAGGCTTAATTAAGAGAAATGTTGGATTGAAAACTAGGAAGGTGATAGTTCCATTGGACTCTGTCTTGATCAGACCACATGTGGAATACCATGCCTAGTGCTGGCCTACACATTCTAGGAAAATACTGAAAATCTGGAGAGTATCCAAAGGAGGAAAACCAACAGGGTGGTCAGTCAGCAAGGATCTGAAATGCTTATTGTATGCCAAACACTGTGCATTAACTTAGAATATAAAGAAAACCAAAAAAACAATTCCTGCCATCCCAGGGCTCACATTCTATTGAGAGAGACACCAGGTACATATGAATTATAGACAGAGTAGGTGGAAAGTAATCTTAGAGAAGAAGCTTGAGAGGCCAAGAAAGGCTTCTCACAAAAAGTGGGATTTGAACTGTCTTGGGAAAAGCCCAGGAAACGAAGTGACAGAGGAGAATAAACAAAGCAATCCAGGTATGTAAGCAGAAAGACACAAAAGATGGAGTGCCATGTGTGGGGAAAGGCAAATAGTCCAGTGTAGCCAAATTGCACAATGCATAGATGGGAAGTAAAGTATAAGACCAGAAAGATAGGAAGGGGCCAGGTTGTGGAGATCCTTATTTTTTAGTAATAGTATAATATATGTTATATATTATAATAATATTGTAAGCAGCCAGAGAGAAACAATTCAAGAATTGTGGAAACACAATCAGGATAACACAAGATTTAGCACCTTCTACATTAAGGGATTGGAGGGCTGAGAATATGATATTCCAGAGGCCAAAGGAGCTTAAAGCGAAGAATCACCTCTGAGTGTCATTAATGAGGGGAAAAAATTGACATTCAATGATGTAGAGGAATTTGATGCATTCTTGAGAAGCCAGAGCTAAATAGAAAAACTGACTCTCCAATACAAGTCTCAAGAGAAGCAAGAGGGGCAGCTAGGTGGCAAAATGGATAGAGCACATGCCCTGAAGTCAGGAGGACCTGAATTCAAATCCAGCCTAAAACCAAACACTTTGACATTTACTAGCTGTGTGACCTTGGGCAAGTCACTTTACCCCAATTGCCTAAAAAGAGAGAGAGAGAGAGAGAGAGAGAGAGAAGCATGAAAATGTAAACAGGAAAGAGAAAGCATAAGGGACATTCCTATGTGGAAAGATATTTGTAACTCATGAGACCTTTCTCACTATTAGGGTAATTGAAGGGAAAATATATGTATATATATATATATATATATATATATATATATATATATATATATA
>NW_020947521.1:131701-135253 GCF_900497805.2 Vombatus ursinus | reverse complement strand
TATATATATATATATATATATATATATATATATATATATATATATAGACAGAGGGTGCAGGGTAGGTTGAATATGAAGGGATTATATCTAAAAAGGAAAATTAAGGGGTGAGAGATGAATGTACTAGGAGAAGAAGAAAGGGAGAGGTATAGTGGGGTAAATTATCTCACACAAAAGAGACAAGAAAAACCTCTAAAGTGGAGGTGAAGAGGGAGGAGGTGAAAAGGAATGAGTGAACTTTATTCTCATTGGATTTGGCTTAAGGAAGGAATAACATACACACCCAACTGGGTACAGAAATCTATCTTACACTACAGGAAAGTAGGGGAGAAGGGGATAAGAGAGGGAGGGGTGATAGAAGGGAGGGCAGATTGGGGGAGGGGATAATCAGAAGTAAACACTTTTGAGGAGGGACAGGGATGAAGAAAAGAATAGAATAAATGGGGGCTGGGATGGGATGGAGGGAACTATAGTCAGTCTTTCACAACATGACTATTACGGAAGGGTTTTGCATAACTGAACATGTATATCTATGTTAAATTGCCTGCCTTCTCAACCAGGGTGGGTGAGGAGGAAGGAGGGGAGGGGAACTTGGAACTCAAAGTTTTAGAAACAAATGTTAGAAATTGTTTCTGCATGCAACTGGGAAATAAGATACATAGGCAAAGGGGTATTGAAATATATCTTACCCTACAAGAAAATAGAAGGGGAAGGTAATAAGAGAGAGGGGGAGGGGGTAATAGAAGGGAGATCAGATTGAGTGAAGCGGGAACCAGAATGCAGGCTGTCATGGGGTAGAGGGAGGGGAGGGATGAAAAAAAAATCTGGAACTCAAAATCTTGTGGAAGTAAATGTTGAAAAGTAAAATAAATTGAAAAAAATAGGATATCTAAGGAAATAAATAAAAATAAAATATACCTAAAAAACAAAAAAAAATAAAAATGAATGAAAGTACTTAAATATACAGTGAATTCCCACGTAAGTCTTCTGAAAGGTAGCCATTAGTTGGTCCTAGAGGTCTGAGGAGGAATACTTCAACGTCTGCACATATCTTCTCTACTATTAGGATCTATTAGGGGTGGGAAAGTAGCATATCTGGAAGGTCTACAAGATCATTTAACCTCTTTCCACCTCAGTTTCCTCATCTGTAAAATTAAAATAATAATAGTAACACCTGCATCAGAGAGGTTGGGAGGATCAAATGAGATATCTATAAAGCACTTTGCAAAATCTTAAAGCACTGTATAAATGTTAGCTATTATTATTATTGCTTTCAATAGGTTATCTCAGGGGGTGGCTCCTCCAATCAAAGTTCATTCTTCCAAAACTATGAAACAACCGATTCATATTGCAGGCAGCCTTAGCCACTGAAACTCATCCCCAAGGTGGCACCAAGAAGGTAAATCTAAACCTGCCTATACATGTTGGGGCTGCTACAGTGGCTGAAATTTAATTAGGAGTCCATATGACAGTAGAGTTGGAAGGGTTCCTATAGGTCATCAAGTCCAACCCCCTCATTTTAAAGTGGAGGAAATTGAACCACAGAGAGTAGTCAGGAAGGAATGGGGTTAAGTCCTGAATCGGACATATAATGTCTGTTTGACTCTGGGCATATTAGTTAACTTCTCACTACCCCCAAGTAGTTCTCTGAGGCCACATATTGGCAAATAGTCACAGATCTGCTTAGGTAGAGCCCTTTCCTTATTTAGAAAACCCTATGCTTAATCACGTCAGGATCAAATGTTATCTTATTGGATGTAGTGTATCCTTCTAGCTTGTCAAATTATTTTTGTGCTCAGATTAGGTAATACATGGTTCTAGATATTCTTCCCATATTCATGTCATCTTTAAATTTGATCAGCATAGCTTCTATGCCTTCATCAATGTAATTAACAAAAATATTGAAAATCCTCAGTGCCAACAATAGATCCCTAGGACTCTTTACTAGAGACCTTCCTCCATGCTGACATTGACCCTATGAATGACTCCTCTTTGGTCCTGTCGACTAGGTCTAAACCCAACCAAAAGTTATTAAATTTGTTCTGTTTAGTCCAACAGAGAAGAACTGGAAGAATTGGTGGAATTTTGAGAAAAAAATATTTTAAATGTATGTAAGGAAAAAATTCCTACCAATTAGACTTACCCAAAAAGGGAGTGTGGTACCTCAGGAGACAGCAAGCTCCACTTTTCTAAATGTTTTTGAGGGAAGACTATTACGACTGCTGTTGGAAATGCTGTAGAGGAAATCATTTAACAGCTAGAGATTGAACTAGATGACTTTTGAAGCCTTTTCACACTCTGAGGTTCTGTAATCCTACCACTGCTTCATCCCCAAGTTCTTCACTTTAATATTTCCTCACACTGATCCACTGCCACTGGAAACTAGAGGCAGAAAGAACTTTCAAAGAGTTCATATTTCATTTTACCTTGGCTTACATCTTGATCTATTCAAAATCTCATAAGTATATTCATCATGGATACTAATGCATCCAATACCTCACTGAGGCCCATTGTCTTTCAATTAAAAAAATCAACTTAGCAAGTATAAGATGAAAGAAATATGGTAAACAATATAGCACAAGTAAGAAAAAGCTGACAATAAGAGTTGGCTGGGCAACAATAAGAAAAAAATCTAAAGCAGATTTAGGTTGTAGTAGGAGAGGCACAGTGTTACATGGATCCCATAGTGTTCCACTGTCCTCCCCCATGTACTTATTTTGTGCATCCTTCTTCTGAATGTGTCTCATGACAAGAAAGAACTATACGTCATTTGGGAGACAAAGATATTACTAATGAAGGTGGCACTTGAAATATGGAAGGTTCACCATACAGGAATGTGATAACCACATCAGCATTCAAACTGATAACAAAAACCTGGATTTCCTTCAGACTACCAATCACATCAAACAATATCAGATTCATTTGCTTTTATTTTCAGCACATTTAAATTCACTAATTTAATTCAATAACAATGACTATATAAAAATTTTCAAGCTCATTTATTGGTGCTACTCAGACTTAACTATTACAATAGAATGTAAGCTGTTCATGGCCAGAGCTTATTATCTTTTTTTGTCTTTATATCATTAACATAATGCCTTGAATCATGGAGATGCTTATGGTGAATTGAATTGAATTTATAAAAATAAGTGTTTTATGCCTATTAATTTTTTCATGGCCCCCTTCACTTCCTTGTTCCTCAGACTGTAGATTAGGGGGTTCAACATGGGGATCATTACAGTGTAGAAAACAGATACCACTTTGTTCTGATCACTTGAATATATTGATTTAGGCATCACATAAATGAATGTAATGGTCCCAAAGTACAGTGTAACAGCAGTAAGGTGGGAGGTACATGTGGAGAAAGCTTTGGATCTCCCTTCAATAGAGCGTATCTTCAGGACTGAGAAAAGGATGAATATGTAAGAGATAGTTATGATTAAAATGGTTATTACAATTATTGATCCTGAAGAGAAAGAAGGAAGAATTTCAAAAAGGGGAACATGGGAACAAGAAAGTTTCAGCAAGGGTGAGTAGTCACAGAAGAAGTGA
>NW_020947521.1:125262-131301 GCF_900497805.2 Vombatus ursinus | reverse complement strand
GATTGAGGTTATGTCCCCAAGGAAATTCATGAGCATCACAGGCATGATACATGAGGAAAACCCAATATCCACAAAAGCCAAGTGGCTGAGGAAAAGGTACATTGGAGTGTGAAGTTGGGAACTCTTTTGTATCACTATTATGATACTGAGATTGCCAAGTAAAATGACAGTATAGATCCCTAGAAATACCACAAAGAAGAAGACACAAAGGATAGGGTCATCTGTTAACCCTAAAATAAAGAATTCTGTCACAGCAGTGGAGTTCTTGCCAGTCATCTGTTCTCAAATAGTGCCTGTTAAAACAAAAAATGATGATTAGCAAGAAATACAAAACTAAAATTTGAGGATTTCTTATCTATTGAATAAATATTGATTGCCAATATAATATTTGTAAGACTCTACACTAGACAACAGTGCAAATGCAATAGAAAAATGAATTAGACAAAGGAGGGGATGAGGGATACATCAATAAATAACCATCATACAAAACTGTAATATGGTAAATGTATGAGAAAGTGGTTCATACAAGTAATGTGCTCCAAAAATACAGAAGAAGGAAGTCAGGAATTCCTTCATGCAGCTGCAGGTATCTGAACTAGGTCTCAGAATCAGTAGGATTTCAATAGGAAGAGAAGGGGTTGGAATAAAAGTTATTCTAAATAACCTGACACTAGGTTGGTTCAAAAAAAGCCTGGGCATCTGTCACTACAGTAAATTTAGTTCGTATTTGAAACATTTGGTCAATTTAATATGTTGAAAGTTTTGTTTACATCTTATTAACAGCAAGTCTGATGTGCCTACAATGGTTCATTCTCAAAGATAGGCCATAAGGATTCCAACTGACTGAACAGCGGAGTCTGCCCAAACTCACACACAGTTATAGAGATGGATCACAGAAATCTAAACTGACACAACACTTCACTTAGCTCATATTCACACACATAGCTCAAATCAAGGGAGAGATGAAATATTATCCATTGAACTTGGGTGACACCGAAAATCCAATCCAAACAGAGGTCAATTTTAAGGTATCCTTTCCAAGACATCTACTCTAGATAAATGCCAACTATTTTATTTGTTTCGTTCTTTGCAGACCTGGTTAAACAATGCATCTGGTAAATAGACACTAGGGAGATTTATATTGACAATATACCTGCAAAGCATACAAACATTTATGTTGGGAAGTTAACGAGCAAACATTTGAAGACAATTTTCTGTGGCAGATCACATCTTCACAGTTATAAAATTGATTGAGAGGTAGAGAGAATACAAGATCTTGTTATGTTTATTGTTTGCTAATTGCAAATCATGGAACAAGTTTTTTGGGTAATTCTGTAGTGATCTACTCTCATATTGATGAGAGTAGGAACAGTGTTTTAGACCACCACCTGTGTGCCATATGAGGAATTAGAAATGGCACTTAAGAAAATGAAGTTGGAAAAAAACAGCTGGATTTGATGAAATATAGGCATAAGAAATCAGTGTAGGAGGCAATACTATTGTAAAGACACTGAAGGAATCTATTTCCAAGGTATCAAAGAGGTGGAAAGATTCCAGAAGAATAGAAAAGCTCACAGATTACACTGTTGCCCAACCCTGGTGTTCCCTTAACACTCATGGCTTTAGTTTCCCCATTTGTAAAAATTGAGATGCTTACAGCATCCACCTTGTCATGAAGATCAAATGAAATAATGTATGTAAAGTATTTTGCAAACCTTAAAGCCTTATATAAATGACAGCTGTTGTTGTTTCCATTTCTTTGATACACAAAAATGCACTGCTAGGAATATGTTGATGGCTATGGGACCTTTCTTTTTGTCTTGGGCTTAATACACACACTATATACACACACATGTATATATGTATGTATGTATACATATATATAAACTCACTGTGTATATATACATATATGTATAAATATATATATATATATATATACTTATGTTAGAAAGATAACTTCTTGTTTTGGTCTGGTTGATGTTAGATTATGAATTGAGCTTTTAATAGAATGTAATTAGAAAACAGATATTTGAAAACTGTTAAATATTTAAAAGAATATATTCTGTTTTAAAAGATAATGATAATAATGTTTCCTATAATAAAGAGTGTGTTTTCATTTGAAAATTTTTTGTCTATCACTTATAAAAATTATGAAAATGTATAGGATGGTTTAAAGATGCAACTTCAGTACATTAATTTGAGCCAACTATCAAGTGTTTGCTATATGTTTAAAACCCCAGAATATGTTTAGTCTTAATTTATAAATATAAATGCAACACAGCTGCTAGTGAAACATAACAAAATTAATAATATTTACACCCTAATCTGTGATTAATGAAATTTTACTATTTGAGGTAAAAACCCTTGGGACTATGATTTGATATTGTTTTGAGTTTTGATTACAGGGATATTTGTTAGAATTGTAATGGAGCCAATAGCAGAAAATGGCATGTGCTGCAGTCTGAGAACAAGTATATGTCTATCCCCGGGAATATTAGAAAGGATGACTTTTGCATGGCCTAAGGAAGGATCTTTTTGACTCACTGTCCCCATTGTGCTATGTCCTTTCTGAACAGGAAATTTCCCC
Source organism: Vombatus ursinus (assembly GCF_900497805.2). NCBI lineage: Eukaryota > Metazoa > Chordata > Mammalia > Diprotodontia > Vombatidae > Vombatus > Vombatus ursinus. The sequence continues at coordinate 128,714 of NW_020947521.1, read as the reverse complement.
ACCTGCTTACTCCTGAGCCTAGCTATTGATAGCCTGTGACTTCATGATTGGCTATCAGATATGACTAATGCCTGGAATCAAATAGAAGTAAAGAAGTTTTTCCCCTGTCATGGTATATGTCAGATCAGTCTCTACCCTTGAGGTGATGAGTTTTGACATTGTTATAAATATTTTCCTCCTTTTCCTTTCATGGTAAATTTTGATAATCAAGGCAGGTGAGCAGCAGAAGTTCTACAAGTACAATACTAACTCTATTAATTAGTAGATTGATACTGAACATCTCTTAGTTATTATAATAGCATTCAAGTATAAAAAATCTTATAATTTTACTCTATATTTGTAGTTAATTTATAATATAAGTATGATATCCTCCAAAAGGAGGGATTAGACAAAGTAATTAGACAAAGATGTAAAGTAAAAGTTTTCAAATTAAATGGAAGTAAATTTTGAGAAAGCAACAGGATTAAACTGTTTTCTCTAGGAATTATACATATGTATGCTGGACCATATCCAATCATCCTGATGGATATCTGGCCACTAGACTCAGATGGCTCTGGAGGAGAAAGTGAGGCTGGTGACTTTGCAAAGCCTTCCTTCACTCAAATCAAAGTCAGTTTGTAAGTCATGTCATCATCTCCCTGATCATGGTCTTCTTTGAAAATAAAGGACAAACCAAAACCACAACATATGTATGTGATTTCCTTCCAATGTATGGAAATTCAGGGTTTTAGTGTGTTTTAGTGATAAGTTCTCAAAATTGGATTAAGGATTTTACATATAAAATTACATTGGTAATTGTAAAGAAAGTGGGGGGTGGAGCCAAGATGGCAGAGTAAAAACAGTGACTTGCTTGAGCTCTCCCCCAAACCCTTCCGAATACCTGTAAAGAATTACTCTAAACAAATTCTAGAGCAGCAGAACCCAAAAAAGATAGAGTGAAACAAATTTCCAGCCCAAGACAACCTGGATGGTTGATTGGAAAGGTCTATTGCACCAGGCTGGGAGATAAGCACAGTTCAGTGTGGGCCACGCAGGAAAAGACAGGGCCTCAGTGAACCTGGAGCAGGCCTTAGAGGACTTAATCAAGGGGAGCTATGGTGGTTTAGAAACTTTTCAATCCACAAACACCAAAGACAACTTAAAAGGTCAATAGGAAAGGTCTATCAGACCATGGTAAAAGAGGAGCTTGGTCTAGCCCCAGTTCTGGTGTAGCCCTGGGGTAGTGGCTGCTTCCACAACTCTCAGCCCACAGACAGTGGAGGAATCAAGTGGCTAATCAAAGGGGGATTGCAGGGATCTCTTTGCTGGAAGTGAAGCAGGATTTTCTTGCTCTGCCTGTGCTTGGATCTGGGTTGCAGTTCTGGGTGGTGGTTCTGTGGCGAGGAGGAGCATTGATGTGGTGGAAGTGGAGAGGGAATCCTCCTCATAGTTCCAAGGCAGAAAAGGGTCCCTATGGTCACTCATAGACCAGAACCCAGGCCAGGAAAGGAGTAAACACTTTGCCTTTGATCATACCACCTTGGAAAAACTAAAAATTTACAGGTCCCTAGAAGTATCTCTGAAAACACCTGCACAAAACCCTTGGGACGGTACATTCTCCACACTGGAAGCAGACCCCTACCTTAACAAAGAACTTAAAAGTCAAGTAATTGGCTAGGAACATGAGCAAACAGTGCAAAAAATGTCATAGAACCTTACTTTGGTAACAAAGAAAATCAAAACATGCAACTAGAAGAAGACAACAAAGTAAAAGTTCCTACATCCAAAGCCTCCAAAAAAAATATGAATCAGTCCCAGGCCTTGGAAGAGCTCAAAAAGAGTTTTGAGAAGCAGGTAAGAAAAGTAGAGGAAAAACTTGGAAGAGAAATGAGAGTGACAAGAAAATCATGAAAAACAAGTCAACAGCTTGCTGAAGGAGATCCAAAAAAAAAAAAATACTGAAGAAAATAATACCTTAAAATATATCCTAACCCAAATAGCAAAAGAGGTCCAAAAAGCCAATGAGGAGAAGAATGCCTTAAAAAGCAGAACTGGCCAAATGGAAAAGGAAGTCCAAAAGCTCACTGAAGAAAATATTTCCTTAAAAATTAGAATGGAGCAAATGGAAGCTAATGACTTTATGAGAAATCAAGACACTGTAAAACAAATCCAAAAGAAGGAAAAAATAGACAACAATGTGAAATACCTCCTTGGAAAAACAACTGACCAGAAAAAATAGATCCAGGAGAGATATTTTTAAAATTATTGGACTACCCCAAAACCATAATCAAAAAAAAGAGCCCAGACATCATCTTTCAAGAAATTATCAAGGAAAACTGCCCTGATATTCTCAGACCAGTGGGTAAAATAGAAATTGAAAGAATCCACCAATCACCTCCTGAAAGAGATCCCAAAAGGAAAACTTCTAGGAATATTATAGCCTAATTCCAGAGGCCCCAGGTCAAGGTGAAAATATTACAAGCAGACAGAAAGAAACAATTCAAGTATTGTGGAAATACAATCAGGATAACACAAGATTTAGCAGCTTTTACCTTAAGGGACCAGAGGATTTGGAATATGATACTCTGGAGGTCAAAGGAGATAGGATTACAACCAAGAGCCACCTACCCAGTAAAACTGAGTATAATGCTTCAGGGGGAAAAACTGGACATTCAGTGAAATAGAGGACTTTCATGCATGCTTGATGAAAGACCAGAGCTGAACAGAGACTTTGACTTTCAAATACAAGGCTCAAGAGAAGCAAGAAAAGGTAAACAGGAAAGAGAGAGGGCACAGAGTGAGTTGGAGATGAAGATGAAGACTTGTTGTGAAAAACTAGCTGTATTTCCCTTCATCCTATCCCACCCCTCATTTATTCTATTTGCTCTTTTGACCCTCTCCCTCCTCAGAAATGTTTGCTTCTGATTACCCTCTCCCCCAATCTGACCTCCCTTCTATCATCCTCCCTTCTTATCCCCTTCTCCCCTATTTTCCTGTAGGATAGGATAGATTTCCATACCCAACTGAGTGTATATGTTATTCCTTCCTTAAGTAAAATCCAATAAGAATAAGATTCACTCATTCCCTCTCACTTTCTCCCACTTCGCCTCAAGTGTAAGACCTTTTTCTTGTCTGTTTTAAGTGAGATAATTTACCCCATTCTACCTCTCCCTTTCTCCTTATTCCAGTATAATCCTCTCTCACCCCTTAATTTTATTTTTTAAACCAGAGCAGAGTAGAAATTTTGACTTTCAAATACAAGACTCAAGAGAAGCATGAAAAGGTAAACAGGAAAGAGAAATCATAATGGATTTATAAAAGTTGAACTGTTTACATTCCTACAAGGAAAGATAATATTTGTAACTTATGAGACCTTTGTCAGTATTAGGGTAGTTAGAGGGAGAAAAAAAATATATGTATAGATACATAGATAGATAGATAGATAGATAGATAGATAGATAGATAGATAGATA
>NW_020947521.1:89257-125252 GCF_900497805.2 Vombatus ursinus | reverse complement strand
ATAGATAGATAGATAGATAGATAGATAGATAGATAGATAGATAGATAGATAAATTGATGATAGATAGACAGACGGCACAGGGTGAGTTGAAGATAAAGGAGTGATATCTAAAAAATAAAATTAAGGGGTCAGAGAGGTTATACTGACAGAAGGAGAAAGGGAGAGGTAGAATAGGGTAAAATTATCTCACATAAAACAGATAAGAAAAAGCTTTTACACTGGAGGAGAAGTGGGGGAAGGTGAGAGGGAATGAGTGAATCTTATTCTCATTGGATGTGACTTAAGGAGGGAATAACATACACACTCAACTGGGGATGGAAATCTATCTTACCCTACAGGAAAACAGGGGGGAAGGGGATAAAAGAGAGAAGGGGATGATAGAAGAGAGGCCAGATTGAGGGAGAGGGTAATCAGAAGCAAACACTTCTGAGGAGGGACAAGGTCAAAAGAGAGAATATAATAAACAGGGGGGTGGGATAAGATTAAGGGAAATACAGCAAGTTTTTCATAACATGCCCACTGTGAAAGTGTTTTACATGACTACACACACATAACCTGTATCAAACTGCTTGCCTTCTCAATGAGGACAAGTGGAGAAGGAGGAAGGGAGAGAATTTGGAACCCAAAGTTTTAAAAACATATGTTAAAAAAATTTTTTTAACATGCAACTGGGAAATAAGATATACAAGCAATGGGGTATAGAAATCTATCCAGCCATACATGAAAATAAAAGGGGAAGGGAATAAGAGAAGAGGAGGTTGATAGAAGGGAGGGCAGATTAGGGGTAGGAATATTCAGAACGCATGTCATCTTGGAGTGGGGAGAAGGGGTGAGATTGGGAGAAAATCTTTATACAGAGAAAAAAAGAGAATCTCTAGAATTCAATTAGTCACTTAATTTCAAATATGTAATGATAATTATATTCCAAAATTAATAAAAATTTACAAGAGGTCCAAAAAAAGTTTGAGTCATTGTAAAGAGAACCAGATAGTCTGTTACATGAACAGAAGTCCTAAGGGATTAGGGTGATAGAATGAATAAAGGATGGAGTAAGGAGACACTGCTTCCCATCATTAAAATTGAAAAAAAAAAGCAGCTGGAGGTTTAAAGGCTGCCTTGTTCTCCTATGGCCATCCCACCAATGGGTGTCAACCTAGGTGTTTTTTTTTTAAATAAACTCCTTTTAATTAAAAAAAATTGTAAATAAAGTGATTTTTTTTCATTTTAAAATATGTTTATAATCAAAACATTCATGAATTTTGTTTAACGATTCTTAAATCGGTACAGGGTTTACGTAAAGATGAAAACAAATGGTATATAAAAACTGAAATTCTCTGAAGTTTCAGGTTTGGAGAACTAAATTAAAGAGATAGTACCAAATTGTGTGAAGTGTTGTTATTAGCAGATTTTATCAGAATTATCTAGAAACATCTACAAGTTATTTGGATCCAGAGAAGTTAAACCCCCTTCAGAGCTGCCTTGAGAATGAGGCCTATTCTAGAATGGAGGGAAAAGATCCAGGGACCAGATGACCACATGGGACACCTGCAACTCTACTCAAAATGGGCTGATTAAATAGACATTGGAAGTGGGTTGCTAGGATACAGAGTAACTTGATTTTAATTAATATTGAAGCTCATTATATTGCTTTGGTCTTTTGTTTCATGGTGTTTATGCTTAAATTTTCTTGGTTACCTTGATGACGTATAAATCTCCCTTCTCAAAATTAGGTCTTTATGGGCCCTCTAAGTAGTTTGATCTGTAACCTGACTTATGATTATGAATATCTGGGAAAAAACCTTATAGATTTGGCTTATAGATAAGTAATCCTTTAGGGGAGGGCAGGGAGTATACTTTCCACTCCCTCGTGAATCAAAAGGGGGAGAATTGAGAGAATTGGGAGGAATGGAACAAGTGATAGTGAGAATTAAGGCAAATGAGTGAACCAAACATACTCCATCTTGTGACTCAGTTTTGGAGTTAGTTTGCTTTTCTTTCTTTTCAATTTCTATGTTGTGAGAAAAATTTATTCAATTGTGGAAATTGTGAGAAAAACTTATTGCATTGCTTGAACCTAGCCGTGTGTGGCTGGGAAACTTGACCACCTCTACCTACTGCTTAGAGATGCTTAAATAAGGACCTAGGTTGTGCTGACCAGAAACCCAGTCAGATCCAAAGATGGAGGCAAAGAATTTTCTCACAGTTTCTCACATACATCTCAAGCAACCCATATATCTTATCTGTATCTATGGGCCAAAGGACAGGGACATTTTGATCACTTTTTAAAAGCATAATTCCAAATTTCTTTCCCAAATGGTTTGACCAGTTCTCAGATCCACTAACATTGTATGCTTTTTGTCATCTTTGTCATTTTTCTGGTTGTTAAATGAACCCTCAGAGTTATTTTGATTTACATTTCACATATTATTAGTGACTAGGAACAAATTTTCAGAGTTGTTAATGCTATGCAATTCAAAAAAAAACTCTTTGCTCATATTGTTTCACCACTTGTCCATTAGAAATGGCTCATGGTCTTATACCTTCTTTTAATTTCTCAATGTATTTTGGATATCAGATCCAAATATCAGAAACATTTGATGCAGTTTTTTTCTCAGTTGACGGTTTCCTTTTTATCATAGCATCACTGATTTTTTCATATAAAGGTTTTCAGTTTCATGTTGTCAACATTATCTGTTTTATTTTGTGATTTCTGTTCTTTCTAAATAAGCTAAATAGTTAATAATCTTACCAAGTTGAATGTTTCCAAAGTCTACTAATACCTTTTCTTTATTCCCTCTCTTCCTCTGCTTTCCACCCTGAGCTTAGGGAAAGGCTGGGACTCCATCACTGGAACCCCAAGGAGGGAACTCCTTAATATAATGTCTTGCCTCTGTCTCCCATTTACCCTGTGTACATCTTGTTTGTCCATAGCTGTTGGCATGTTGTCTGTCCCCATTCGATTGTGAGCTCCTTGAGGGCTGAGAATGTTTTTGCCTTTTTGTGTCTCCAGCACGCAGCACAGTGCCTGGCACATAGTAGGCACTTCATAAATGATTATCAATTTGATTTGACTTGCCCTTTACCAACTCATCATAATGAATGCTAAAGTGTTCTATCAATTCTTCCTGATATTCCAAACCTTATTTTCAACATCTCTTCAATATAAATTTCTTACCTTCTTTGGCAGCTGATTATTTGCCCAAAGTCATCCCATGTCCATATACTATCTTAATGAAGAGATATGCCAAGTACGTCTCAGTCTTTTGAGTATGCTTAGATTTGTGCTTCCTGGTAAATTCTATAAAATATGTGAGATGTTCTCTGTTACTAAGCCAATATGTAGAGATTCACTAAACCTACTTCTGCTTATCAGTGCTGGAGAGTGTGGTGCTATATGGTGAAAAAGAGTCTTCTGGTTCCTGCAGAACTGGAGGAACTGATGACTCAATATGCTCTGTAGCAAAAATGAATTTATGTAAAAAAGGATTGCTATGCCCATCCTTTCCTTTCCAGCAGTAAGCCAGGCAATATCTGATGTGAACTTCCAGATGTGGAACAGCAGCAGCCCTATCTCCTACCCTGCTGCTATGTTATCAAGAGCATACAGGGCCTGTTTTTTTATCTATTTGTCCTTTCTGGATATTAAGTGAATGAGATAGGACAACTCAGAAAACTGGTGAAACCAGACAATCCATCAAAGCCATGAGATGTTAACTGAAGTCAGTAGTAGTAGCAGTCAAATTTAGTGAGAAGCTGGTACAGCAGCTGAGGGACCTGCTTGATTAATTCCAGTAGCTAATCTCTCCATCAGATGAAACAGTGAGCCCTGTAAGGACCCAGTAGAGCTGATATGGTGATGGGACCTGGACCCCTAAAAAGAAGATACTGTGTCTTTGAAAGCAGCCCACTCCCTGAACTTTCCCACACAACCCAGTCCCTGGCATTTGGCATGAGGCATTTGGTCCAGCCCAGTCCACCAAGATACTCAATAATCCTTTTAACTGCCCTTTCACTGTGGCTCTCCAACCACTTAACTCCTTTCATTCTCTGTACCTCACCCACCCCAGGCTAATTACCACTCCTTAATCCCATCCAGATCTTCTCACTGACTCTTTTTTCCTTTTTCTGTATAAAACTATCATTCTGACTCCAATTAAGCTGCAGATTCACTTACAATCTACTCCACTTCTACTGGTGTTACAATAAACCTCTCCACTTTGACTGAAAGAAAGCTTGAATGGTTGAATGCTTTCCAGGCAGACTCCCCTATACCCTTATGTTGTGGTCTATGGGTACTCAGAACCTTTAAATTCAAGGGCAAAAGGTGCAGGTTCTACCTCAAAAGAATTGAACTCAATCCTTCTTATAGTCAGATACAAAGTTTATTAAAATACCAGTTGGGGTTGGCGAGATTTTAAAAATCAGAGCTATTTGTGACACTAATACAAGCAGGACAGACTCTTAAGGTATTTCAGCAATTTAATGGGGGCAAGATGGACACTTATATACAGAAAGACTGTGGGAAGATCTGGATGTGATCAAGATGTGGCCAATAGTATGGGGAGACTGGGAGGTAACAGAGAAGGGGTCTAGATAGTGTTAAGGAGTGGCAAAATAGCCTGGGGTGGGGCCAGGTGCAGACAGTGAGGGCCACAATAAAAGGACAGTTAAAAGGATTACACTGGGATGGGCCAAGTGCCTCAGGCAAACACCAGAGACTTAGTTTAGGGTCTTTGAGGTCCTTTATGGGGTCCAGCATGAATCGTATCCCCATCACTACATTTTGGGGTTCCCAGCACCCCAAACCACAACAGCCATGCAGATGAGTGATCCACCCATATCCAACACCATTTACCAGAAATTAAGTTAATGGAGATTTATTAAAGAGAGAAAAAGACTACCAGGGCCTTCCCTCAGAAATACATATGTCTTGCTACCTTTGTGATTCAAGTTTTAGCACATTCCTCCCAGAGACTTTATAATTGTAGAGGAGGGATATAGTGTACTGAATGGGAGGGAAGAGAGAATGTTTTGTACCAACTACATTAAACTTGAATCTACTCTCCCTAGGCATTCTATGTATACAAGGGAAGAGTATGCTCCTATTTTAGGGTATGGTTTTTGTTACTTCTCTCCTTGCTATACCTTCTCAGTAAATATCTCTTTGTAAAAAAAAAAAAATCATACTTCTGCTTGATCAATATTGTGGGTGGAGCACACAAAATGGAGGCACAAAACCCCTTAGGTTTATCCCAATGTGAAGAAGAAGTGCCTTGGTGAAGCTTGGTCAAAAAATGGAAATGTGATGAGGCTAAAAAACAGACACTTTGAAATGTAAAAGCCTTCAGATACAAAATATACCCTAGAAAGGGTCTGAGGTTTTAATAGATAAATTACATCTGAAGAGACTAGCTAGACAATGAACTTGTTCTAGGACACAGAATGTATTCATGTCATTACTCTTGGCCACTCATCTGCACAAGAACCCCAAAAGAGTATGGGAAGTATAAGTGACTGAATTGTGACTGATAATCCTAAAGCAAGACAGACCCTAAAGCCAAAAAGGATTGTCAGAAGAGTAAAAGCAAGATCTCTTTCATATTCTGCTTAAAAGTAGCAGACCTCAGAGCTAAGATTCTGATGGAGTCAAAAGAAGCAGATTCTGTCAAGCCTAAACTAACAGTGATTGCCTTTTTTTTCTTTTTTTTTTTTTAGTCTTTTAAGCATTTCTTTTGTTTGCGGAGATAAATAGCCTTCCAATACCTAATCTACATTGTACTTTGAATACTCATCTCCTCCCTTTAGAAGAGACTTAAGGAACCAATCTGAGTTTTCTTTGCTTTTTCCTGGCATTCTGGTGTAGGGGTATATAGAGCCAGAGAATGTAGGGAGTCTTACCCTCTTTCTTTCAAGGTCAGATTCTCCCAGGGCTGAACTCAGCCCAAGTTAGCTCAGAGCTGGAGCCTTTTAGTGAAAGAAGACAACCAAGTCCCCTTGGGCCTACACTGTTATGTCTGAAATGATTCTCTCTAGGATCTTGGATTTCTAGCTAGAAAGGAACTCTAAAGCCATGTAATCCAATGTCTTCATTTCCTGGATGAGAGAACATAAAGGTTCTGTGACTTGGCCAAGGTCAAATACTTAGTCACAGAGTCAGGATTATAAAATTAGGTCCTTTACCTAGAGAATCAAGCACCTAAGTAGCACAGTGGATAGACTGCCACACACGCAGGCAGGAAGGCTCATTTTTCTCATTTCAAATCCAGCCTCAGAAACTTACCAGGTGCGTGACCCTGGGCAAGTCACTTAACCCCATCTGCCTCAGTTTCCTCATCTATAAAATGAATTGAAGAAGGAAATGGTAGACCACTTTAGTGTCTGCCCCAAATAGGGGTCACAAGGAGTCAGATGCGACTCAACAACAACTGTAGAGCCATTGTTCTCTCCACTGAACAACACTGCCTCTAAGCTCGTTTTAGCTTCTATAGCCTAGAAAACCATGTTCTTACTCAATCAAATCATTAAATGTATAACTCAATGCACAGTGTTTATCCCAACTCTCAATACCAAGAGTTTTCAAAATATGTTGCTGGGAAGGACATTATGACACTCCCACCTGAGATGTAGCTAGAGAAGAGAGACTGTTTAAGCATTTACTTTTTTTATTTTATATTATATTAATTATAATATTTTGTTTTAAAAAGCATTTACTCAGGCCTAGATTCACCATCAGATCATGGAAAGAATGGGAAAAATAACCAAGTCCAATTCCTTTCTTTTTCAGATGAGAAAACTGAGGCCAAAAGAGGACAGATGACTCGCTTAATGTTCTACAGTTAGGAAGTGTCAGGGTCAGGATTTAAACCCAGGTCCCTCTGGCCCCAGTCCTCTTTCTACTGTGCCAGAGTCTCTGCTTCGAGAGCTGCTGTCCAGGGAATCTTTCACAGTAACTATTAACATATTCTCTTAATTGGGCTCACTGCTCCTGGTCTCCTTCCTCCATGATTCAGCCTCCACCCAGCTGTTAAATTTCTAAAATTATCTTCCAAAGGCACAAGTTTGACCACATCAGTTCCCTGCTGACAAGCCTTCAAGGTCATTCCCTGTTGTCTCTAGGATAAAATACAAAATCCTCAGGCTGCCATTTAGGGTCCTCCTTGATCAAGTTCCTGTCTACATTTCCAGCCTTATTCCACATTGTTTTCCTTCATATAGTCTATATTCCAGGCAAAATGGCCTCGGAGCTATTCCCTGCACTTAGGGGCGTGCTGGTAAATGTTTAACTTTCAGGAGGGGGGAAAGTATAGTCAATGCTAATCTGAAATATAAACATTTTCTCCATCACTTTCTTAAGTCTAGACAATCAACAAAATGAATAAATCAAGCCCTGGTTAGCAGATTTTGTTTAGATTATTGAGATATAATGCTCATAAGGAAAATTTAACAACCTACTCTTGCAAGCTAGTTAGAGCTTGCCCCAGCACACTCCTGCCCACACCTGATATCGTCTCCTTCCTTCAGGCATTTGCATAAACTGTTTCCCATGCACAGAATGCACTTATCCTTCTCAGCTCCTAGGTTTCAAACTCTCAGATACTTTATTAAGTGCTAGAGATCAGAAAACAAAAAAAGAAACAATCTCTGATATCATGTGGCTTATGTTCTATAATTTGTATACAAGCAAATACACACCAATGAACAAGTAATTTCAAGATAGAGAGTGCTAAGGTGGTCAAATCAAGAAAAAACTAACATAGTAGCTAATACTACTATAAGGATTCTACAAGGCAGAGAGGAGGGGGGAATGAATTATAGTGCCTTGTGCAGAGGTACAGAAAGGATTTAGGATGTATTAATAGAAGTATGATGACCATAGTGAAGGGAGATGGAATCCCACTTTCCTCTGCCTTTCATCGGAAATGCTCAAAGAAAAGACTGTTAATCACCTGTCAGGGAATCCAAAGAGGGGACCCCTGAATGGATATTAGAATACATGGCCTCCACATTGGTTCATTATACTACCAACTCAAGTTTTTTAGGGGGTGGCCACCTCAGAAGAATCCAAACTGAAAGGGCAATGGGATGATGGAAAGTTATGTGCTGAGAGTAAACAGGGTGCGACATATTATCAAGGATGACCTCTGTCAAGAGCAATGTAAAAGCATCGTCAAGAAATATAACTAGAAAAAAAAAGGTGGGCTAAGGCTGTAGCTAGGTGAGGGTGAACAACCTTGAATCCAACCTCAGACACCTACTAGTTGAACGATCCTAGCCAAGGCACTAACCCTCTTACAGCCTCACTTTCCTTACCCATAAAATAGAAATAATAATAATTACTACCTCACAGAGTAGTTGGGGAGGTCAAATGAGATCATATACAGCTTTTTCTATACCTTAAAGCACTACACAAATGTTAGCTATTAATATTAGTATTATTAGGGCTGAAATGCTGTACTGCTATTTACAAAATATGGGAAAAGACCCATAGGAAGATCCCCAGAGTGCCCTGTAAACCTTTTATGCAGAATTTTGGGGAGGATGTGGATATAAATCTCACCTGATTTTTTAATTAATTAATTAAATTAATTAATTAATTTAATTAAGCATTTACTTTTTTTATTTTATATTATATTAATTATAATATTTTGTTTTAAAAAGCATTTACTCAGGCCTAGATTCACCATCAGATCATGGAAAGAATGGGAAAAATAACCAAGTCCAATTCCTTTCTTTTTCAGATGAGAAAACTGAGGCCAAAAGAGGACAGATGACTCGCTTAATGTTCTACAGTTAGGAAGTGTCAGGGTCAGGATTTAAACCCAGGTCCCTCTGGCCCCAGTCCTCTTTCTACTGTGCCAGAGTCTCTGCTTCAAGAGCTGCTGCCCAGGGGGAGGGGAGATTTTTCACCTATGGAGAGAGTACCCATGTGGATGCTCCTAAGCATCAGAAAAATTCTATGATTTTATAATTTTATCTGTACTTAAACACAGAATGATTTGACTGTTTTAAGTAGTGAAATTTGATCTAACTGTATAAAAGAATATTGTAGGTTAGTTGCTAGCTCTGAATAAGCAACTTTAACTACAGAAGCCATGAGTGGCAATGCTCATGGATGCTTTGGGTGGTTCAAGTCGCAGCCAGAGGAGAAAGAAGAAAAGGATGAGAAAGTAAAGGAAATGCCCTTGTAGGAGAGAGAAAGAGGAGACAGAGGAAGGTGTGGTAGATGAGCAATAGAAGAGAACTTGGCATCTATAAGTATCTCTTCTTGATATAAATAATGAATATGGACGAAAGTTCAGTGACATGTTTTACCTATAAGGGGCAACACTGTTTCCACAGATGGATATTTAGAATTACTATAATCACATGACAGTTCTACTAATAACTCACACTTATGCAGATCTTTAAATTTTGGAATGATTTCCTCTTGAAAACTCAGTAAGGTAGGTTAAAAAAAAAAAGACATTATTTTACCCATTTTAGAGTTGAGGAAGTTTAAACTGAAGCTTCCAGAGGTTAAGTGACATATCAATCATCACACAGCTAATAGGTACTAGGTGTGCCTATTCCAAGATCAATTCTTTTTTTGCTACATAGAATCAGGGTCTGGGAGACAGTTCATAACATGGATGTTTGTCTCCTTGTACGTAAACATACTGTATTTCTGTGGGTATTCTGTGGAATTCTTTTTCCTCCCATATCAAAATGAAACTTTGGGGTGAATAAAGAAATCAAACCAATAATATCTTAGCAAGAAGAATTCTGAAAATGAAAAAGTTTAGATTAATAGAATGCAGTGTGGCATGGTGGCAAGAGCTCAGGTTTGTGAGTTTGAGAACCTGGGTTCAAATCCTCCCTTTGTTATTCACTATCTATTGGGCAAGTAAGTCATTTCATCTCCTTCAGCCTCAGTTTTCTCATCTGTAAAATTAAAGAGTTGGACTAGATGGTCTTTGAAGTCCTCAGGACCAGGTTCCAGAGCTGGAAGAGATGTCAAACACCATCTGGTTTCCACCTTTCATTAACAGAGGAGAACACATAGGCTTGGAGGGCCTATGCGACTTATTCTTCTAAAGCGACACAGGTAATGTCAGAGGAAAGACTTGAACTCAGATTTTCTGACTCAAGTCAGGGCTCTTTTCACTATATTATACTGCTTCCTATTAATAGAACCCTTTTGATTTTCAGAATTCTTCTTATTAAAATATCAATAAGTATAACATCAATATAACTATTTTATTCACCCCAAAACTTCAGTCTGTGACTTGAAAGAAAAAGATGCTCTTCAAAACACAAACTCACACAAAGGTCAGCTAGGTGGTGCAGAAGATAGAGCTCCAGCCTTGAAGTCAGGAGGGCTTGAGTTCAACATAACTGTGTGACCCTGGGCAAGTCATTTAACCTTTGTTGCCTCAACAACAACAACAAAAAAAAATACATACCCAAAGATAAATGTCCATGTTATTAGTTAGTCATTTTCCATCAGATACTTTTAGTCGCAACATTTTAGGATGTTTGATTAGACCAGAAGTAAAAATTTTCAGTCAGAGGAGCTATGTTTGAACTCCAGCTACTCTTAATACCTGTATGACCTTGGACTAATCACTTAACATTTCTAGACCTTAACTTCCACATCTGTAAAGCAAGGGAATTAGACTAGATAACTTCTAAGGATCTTATCAATCCTAACTCCATAATCCTATGAACTGAATTCACTCACTAAGCTGTGACATTATAATAGCATTTAATACACAATAGTATATATATTATAATGTATACATTAAAATATACATCCAACTTTCAAATCTCTGATGCCACAAGGAAGTAAATATATGGAGAAACAAATCTTTTTTGAAACATAAGATGAATTAAAGATCTAAGGAAATCCAAAAGATCTATGAATGCTCACATGAGAAGAGAAATAGACATGCTTGCCCGAAATGAGCCCTGGATAGCTATAGCATCAAAAAAAATCCATATACTTCTACAGCAATTTCAAAGAAAACATTAGTACCTTTTGGTAGAGGGAGTTGATATGTTTAGATGCCAAGGAATTATCATTGTATGGGAGTACCATATTTACATTGGGTTTAACAGCATTTGGGATTTAACCTCTTAAGAATCTGTGACCAAACATAGATGAGGTCATTAAAATGCATCAAGGATTAAAATATTCCACACAAACAGGTGTAAAAAAAAATTCTCAAATCTCAGGGGCTACATTTATTTTTCTCTTGGTTCATGTATATCCAGGATAAAAAATAAAAATTTATAGTGACATAGCCAGACCAATAAACATCATGCTGTCATGGCAGATCTTAAAAATTGATCTGGATCATTACATTACATATGGTTGAAACAAGCTGTATTACATATGAAAACTAGGCTCATAATCCTTGCTATCTATACCTATACACACCAAAGAATCTTAGACTCAAACTTACAACTAAGTGTAAAGATGCTAATTGCAGTGTGGAGCAGTATCCAAATTTGAAAGCAGCACTGAAATTTCTCAAACCTCCAGACAGCAACTCCCTAGAAAGTGAGGGTTTTTGATACGTGGACAGGTCTGTTTCAGGATTGTTGATAGATGTTGTGTATCAGGTATTGAGAGTTGGTGGGAGGTGGAGGAGAGTGTAAATTACCCAGCCAAGCAGCCCAGAAATCCCAGATCTTTACTTCATTTTGCCCTAGACCACAAGGATCACATATAATTTAAATGGATTTGCAAGGAAAGATGCTTAATTGAAACAATTTGCCCTCCCTGAATCTTTGCTTCCCATCTGATTCCAAAAAATAATATAAAAAATTAAATAATGATAATAACTTGTCTTTAGATAGCGTTTTAGGGTTTGCAGATTTAGATGATACAGATATAGATAAAGTTGCTTTTTCATTTGAGTGTCACAACAAACCAGAACTAGGGTCATAGATTTGGAGGTAGAAGGGACCTTAGAGGTAATTGAGTCCAAGCCCTTCATTTTACAGCTAAGCAAACTAAAGCTTAACTTGTTGACTTGTTCAGGAGCATACAGCTACTAGGTGTTCAGAACAGGATTTTACTGTAGGTCTTCCTGATTCATAAGTCCCATGCTCTATTCACTCCACTGTGCTGCCACTCATGTTGTTATCCCTGCATCTTTCAGATGAGGAATCTGAGGTTCAGAAAGATTGAGTGACTTGCCTAAGGTCACCAACTGGCATCTAAAGTGTTATTCACACACATCTGTGTGATCAGAGACTGCAACTATAATACCTCATTCATATCACACTCCCGTAATCAAACATTTAATTTTCAAACAGGAATATCTCATTTTACTGCACTTCACAGATATCGTGGTAGTTTCTTTGCTTTGTTTTTTAATTGAAGATTTGTGGCAACTCTGTGTTGAGGAAGTCCATTGGTGCCATTTTCCCAACAGAATGTGCTCACATCATGTTTCTGTGTCATATTTTGATAATTCTCACAAAACTTCAAACTTTTTCATTAAGATAATACATAGTGTATTTATCTGTGATCAGTGATCTTTGATGTTACCATTGTAATTGTTTTGGGGCACCACAAACCCTACCCATGTAAGATAGAGAACTTAGTAAATATTATGTGTATTCTGACTACTCAAACTGGCAGTCCTTCTCCCTCTCCCTCTCTTCAGTCCTCCCTATTCCCTGAGACACAAAATATAGAAAGTAGGGTAACTAACAAGCTCAAAATGACCCCTAACTGTTCAAGTGAAAGAATCAATCGATGTGGTAAACTTCATTGTTGTCTTGTTTTAAGGAATTGCCACAACCACCTGATCTGTATTCAAGATTCCATCAATTCTTTGTCTGGAGATGGAAAGCATTTTTCATCCTGAGTCCTTTGGCATTGTCTTGGATCATTATATTGCTGAGAATAACCAAGTCATTCACAGTTCTTCATTGTACAATATTGCTGTTATTGTGTATAATGTTCTCCTGGTTCTGCTCACTTCACTTTGCTTGAGCTCATTTACATCTTCCCAGGTTTTTCTGAAATCATCCTACTTGTCATTTCTTGACAATACACAATACTATTCCATTACAATCATTTATCACAACTTGTTCAGTCATTCTGAAATTGAAGAACATCCCCTCAATTTCCAATTCTTTGCCTCCACAAGAACAGCTACTATAAGTATTTTTGTAGAAGGTAGGTCCTTTTCTCTCTTTTTGTCTTTTTGGAATACAAATCTGGAGTGGTATTGCTAGATCAAAGGGTATGCACAGTTGTACAGCCCTTTGGGCATAGTTCCAAATTGTTCTTCAGAATGGTTGGATCAATGCACAACTCTACCAACAGCTCATTGGTGTTACAATTTTCCCACATCCATTCCAACATTTATCATTTTTATTTTCCGTCATATAAGACAATCTGATAGGTATGAGGTGTTACCTCAGAGTTGAATTTCTCTAATCAAGGGTGATTTCAGGCATTTTTTCATATGATTATAGAGAGCTTTGATTTCTTCCTCTGAAAACTGCATGCCTGTTTATATCCTTTGACCATTAATCAATTGGAGAATGACTTAGATTTTTATGAATTTGGCTCATTTATCTAAATATTTCAGAAATGAGGCCTTTACCAAAGACATTTGCTGTAAAAAAAAAAAATTCCCAGCTTTCTGCTTTCCAATTAACAACTTTAGCAAAATTGTAGAATATAAAATACGTCCACATAAATCATCAGCACTTCTATATATTACCAACAAAAACTAGCAGGAAAAGACACAAAGAGAAATTTTATTGAAAATAACTGCAAATAATATAAAATACTTGTGAGTCTACTTGCCAAGACAAACCCAGGAAATATATGAATATAATTTTAAAAGTCTTCATTCAAATAAATACAGATCTAAAACTAGAGAAATATTAATTGCTTATACGTAGACTGAACAAATATAATAAAAATGACAATTCTACCTAAATTAAGTTATTTATCGAGTGCCATACCAATTAAATAACCAAAAAATTTTTATAGAGCTAAAAAAAAACCAAAGGACTATTGCATAGAGCTAAAAAAAAATTCATCTAGAAGAACAAATGGTCAAGAATACCAAGGGAATCAATAAAAAAATGTGAAGTAAGATGGCCTAACAGCACTAGATTTCAAATGATATTACAAAGTGGTAATCTTCAAAACAGTCTGATACTGGCTAAGAAATAGAGTGGTGATAAATGGAATAGATAGGCTACATAATACATAGTAGTAAACGACCATAGTAATCTAGTATGTAATAAACCCAAAGATCCAAATTTGGGGGGCAATAACTTACTTTTTGACAAAAATTGCTGGGAAAACTGGAAAGCAGTTTGGTAGAAACTACACATAGACCAACATCTCATACCATGTAACAAGATGAGGTCAAAATGGGTACACGATTTAGACATAAAGGGTGGTATCATAAGCAAATTAAGGGAGCATGGCAAAATTTTACCTGTCAAATCAAGGGATAAGGGAAGAATTTATGACCAAATAAGAGATAGAGATCACCGGAAGCAAAATGGATCTTTTTGATTTGCCATAATTTATTCAGTCATACCCCATTTGTCGAAGAAATAGTCTAAGCTATCTTCATACATTCTCATTTTCTTTCTCATCCTTCAACCCCCTTTTTATCCTCCTTTCAGGATCAGAAGTTTTATTTTCCTTGTAATTATTCCTTTCTCAGTAATATTCTACCTCTTTTTTTTAGATATATGAAATAAAATCTCATGATCTAAATAAGAAAGGAAAGAGAACGACAGTCACAAACAAAATTGTGCACTCAATATTGTGATAGCGATGCAGCAGTTTTATGGAAGAGATAGGAGTACTCAACTAAAACAGGGGGTGTAATTGTGATTCCAAACAGCTAAATACAGAGGTGCAAAATATGAACTGTATTTCAAAATAGCCTTTCACTCCAAAATCCATTCATTTCCCTCAGCATTCCAAAGATTAAGTACAGGTTTTGCTCAGTTGTATGATAAAGTGAAAAACAAATTGCACCACAAACATCATAGAATAGTTATCTATAAAACTAGACCTCTGATGTTGGACTCTAGTTTTATTTCCTTAAGGTCATAATGTCCATCAAGGACCCAAGTTATCTAAGTAATCTGCAAGTCCTGTTCAGACTGTACTAAATGCTGGATCTACAACAACCTCTGGATGTATATGGGCAAAGGCAACAAAATCCAAATTAGAGTCTTTTTCTAATACAGAATACATTTTCTAACAAGATGAAGGAAAACCTTGTCAAAGTTATAGTTAATTTTGGCTGAAATGTCATGACACTAAAAAAATTCTTCTTGCTTTGGAAGACAACAGATTTCACCCTGACTTTTCCTTCTTTAATATCCACTTTCTTGCCACATTAAGCCATAGGAATGTTTTCACATATTCATGTGAGATCTCCGTTCCAGGTAGACACCAGCTGAATGACCTTGGATAAGTCAATTAACATCCATCTGCCTCAGTTTCCTCAACTATAAAATGGAGATAAAAATAACACCAACATCACAGGATTGTTGAGGGCATTGTGCACAGAGTTTTACAAACCTTAAAGTGACATATAGATGCTAATGATGATAAGTATCATTATTAATGCCCCTATACTCCCTTGTTTCCCTTGGGATTAAGGGAAAGGAAGCCTAGGGGAAATTATCTCACATAATAAGGGTGAACAAGTAAACATCAATACAAGTAGGGAAGAAGGGATAGGGGAGCTGATACTTGAATCTCACTCTCATCTGAACTGCTCAAAAGAAGGATGAATATATAAATACAGTTGGGTACAGAGATATATTTTAGTCAACAGGGAAATAGGATGGAAAAGGAAGAAGAGGGAGGGGGAATTAGAGGGAAAGTAAAGTAAGGGAAGGGTTGATCCTAAGTGAAATATTCTAAGGAGGTACAAAAATACTTATAGCACTATGTTGGATGGCAAGGGATGGGAATCTGAGGAGTTATCCATAAATTGGGGAATGGTTGAACAAGTGATGGGATATGAACATGATGGAATACTACTGTGTTCTGAGCACTGAGTACTTATCAGTGTAATGACCATGAGTAGAGAACTAATGATAAAATACACTATCCACCTTGTGATAAAGAAGTGAAGGACTCAAATACAGAATGAGACAAATATTTTTAGGACATAGGCAATAGTAAATATTTCTTATGATTATATATATTTGTAATGGTTTTTGTTTTGCTTGCTTTCTCATTGGGAATCACACTGAAGTTAGGAGAAAGGAATGAAGGCTGATCTTTGAAATAAAATGAAAGTGAGAGAACCGAAGTAAAATATGCAAAATCTCTTAAGGAACATAAAACAGGGAAATTATTCTTGCCATTTGTATGGCTCTGAAAATGATTGCTCCTTTAGTCACATCACTGATTGGGGATATGAAGTACTGCTGCTTTGTTTGTGAATGGAATAGCAGAGGCAGAAAAAAAAATAACTACAATAAAAACACTGGCCTCAAAAAAGTTGACTCTTAGGGGCAGTTACGTGGTGCAGTGGATAGATCACTGGGCCTGGAGTCAAGAGGACCTGAGTTCAAATGTGGCCTCAGACTCATAATACTTACTGGCTGTGTGACTCTGGGCAAGTCACTTAAGCCCAAATGCCTCACTTGGAAAAAAAAATGAGACAGCTAGGTAACAATAAAAAAATTTATCTAGAAAAATAAAAGGTCAAGAATATCAATAGAATTAATTTCTGAAAAATGTAAAGGAAGTTGGCTTAGTAGTACCAGATCTTAAGCTACTCACAAAACCATAATCAACAATACAAATCTGGTACTGAATTTTTAAAAAATAGAGTGATTATTCAATGGAATAGATTAGGTATACAATATACAGAATTAAATGACCATGGTAAACTCATATTTGGTAAACCGAAAGATCTCAGATATTGGGGCAAATTTGTGGAAAAATTTTACAAGTTGACTATTTAACAAAACTGCAGGGAAAACTAGAAAGTACTCTGGCAGAAACTAGGCATAGAACAATATCTCACACCATGTACCAAGATAATCTCAAAATGCGCACATAATACATACATAAAGGGTGATACAATAAGTCAATTAGGGGAACATGGAAAATTTTGCCTGTCAGATCTATGAATAAGGGAAGATTTTATAACAACAAAAAAAAAAAGCATGTGAAGTGAAATAGATAATTTTGATTACAATTTTAAAAAGCTTTTACAGACACAAAGCCAATATAGCCAAAATTAGAATGAAGACAGGAAACTGGAGGAAACAGGAAACAGCAAGTTTCTCTGATAAAAGTCTCATTTCTCAAAATTAGGGAACTGTGCAAAATATATAAAAGCTAATAAATGGCCAAAAAATATGAAAAGGCAGTCTTCAGAAGAAAAAAACAAAACTATCGATAATCATATAAAATGCTCTACATCACTAATAATTACAGAAATATATATTAAAACAACTCTGAGATACTGCTTCACACTCATCAGATGAGCTGAGATGATTGGAAGGGAAAACGACAAATGCTTCAGGGGATATAGAAAAATAGGTATACTAATGCACTGGTGGAACTATGAACTAGTCCAACCATTTTGAAGAACAATTTAGAACTATATACAAAAGCCTATAGAAGTGTGTTTACCCTTTTTACCCAGCAAGAATATTACTAGGTCTTTACCCTCAAAGAGGTAAAAAAATAAAAATATAAAGACCTATATGTACAAAAATATTTATAGGAACTCATTTTATGGTGACAAAGAACTAAAAACTCAGGTGATTCTCATCAATTGGGGAATGGATGAATAAATTGTGTTATATGATTGTGATGAGTACAATTGTGCCACAAGAAATATGAAGGGAATGCTTCAGAAAAACCCAGGAAGACTTACCTGAACTGATAATGCAAAGTGAAGTAAGTAGAACTAGGAGAACACTGTATACAGTAACAGCAATAATGTAATAATAATCAACTGTGAAAGACTTAGCTACATTGATTAATACAGTGATCCATAACAATTCCAAAGTTGGAATGATAAAAAAAATTATCTCCACCAACAGAGAAAACTGATGGACTCAGAATACAGATTGAAGTATGTTTTCTTCATTCATTTTTCTTGCTTTTTTTGCAACATGAATAATGTGGTAATAGGGTTTGCATGACATCATATGTATAATGTTTATTTTATTTCTTTATTTCTCAATGAATAAGAGACGGATGAAGGAATGAAGAGAATTTGGAACTGAAAATAAAAATAGAATATTTAAAAAGTATACAGAGAAGATATGGTTGAACACTTACCATGTAACTTATGTGCTTACAGAAAATTTCAAAGAAAACACTGGGAGGATTCTGGGAAGATCACAGAGTAGGTCACAAAATTCCAAGCTCTCAAGATTCCTCTCACCCTGCAAAAGAGAGGAAATTGCACCTCAGGGCAAATATTGAGCGGTTTAAAAAAATAAGAATAGGGGCAGAACAGGGGTCCTCCTGGCACAATCAGAGAAGATCTGAAGAAAAGTCCCAGGAGAGGTCTGGTCCATGTGAAGAGTAAATATCTCCAGGCTAGGTCGTAGGTCCACTTAAATAACAAGCAGCAAGCCCTGGAGTTAGCTGGGTTGGAAGGCTGCCTCGGCTCCACCTGCAGAACCTTTCACACTTGGGATAGTGAAGGATATTAGACATCTGAGCTGAGGGAGATTGAGGGAGCCTCTGCTGACAAGGAAGGTCAGAACCAGCTGTGCTGCAGAGACAGGACTGTAGGTGAGAAGGAACCAGCACACACCTGTGAGTGCAGATGCAGTGGGAAGGAGACTTTGCTGACTGTGGAACATACAGGAGGCTGGAGGTCTTCACTCCAGTTCCAAACCAGAGGGGAGAACTGAAGGAGGATCTGAGGCCAGAGGCAACAACCCCCAAGCCCCAGGACTAGAGGTGATTATAAAAAACTGAGCTACTACAAATTTAAAAAAATAATACATAGGCAAAGGAGAAAAAAACTCATAGGGAGTTGCTCTAAAAAATAGAGAAGACCAGGGTTTGTCTTCAGAGGACACTGAAGAAAAGAAACCCTCCTCTAACCCAAAAAGTAATGTCAAATGGTCACCTGCTCAAAAAGAATTCATAGAAGAACTGTAAAAAAAAACTTTTAAAACCAAATGAAAGAGATTGAGGAACTAAAAAAAAAAAGTAATCCAAGAAAAACAAGATTATGAAAAGATAGTTAACCAATTAGAAAAGGAGATCCAGAACCTTAAGGAAGAAAACAAGTCCTTGAAAATCCAAATTGGGCAAGGGGAAGCTAGTAAAGTTATAATAAAACAAAATATAAAGAATGAAAAAATAAAAGAGAATGTGAAATGTCTCATAAAAAAAAACAACTGATCTGGAGAACAGATCAAGATGAGAAAACATAAGAATAATTGGACAACCTGAAAGCTATGATCAAAAAAAGAATCTTGATATAATAATACAAGAAATAATTAAAGAAAATTGTCCTGAAGCATTAGAACAAGAGGGGAAAGTAGAAATAGGAAAAAAAAATCCACTGATCACCACCTGAAAGAGATCCCAGAATGAAAACCTACAGGAATATCATAGCCAAATTTCAAAACCTCCAGGTCAAGGAGAAAAAATATTATGAGCAAGAAGGGAAAAAAATACAATTTAAATATGGTGGTGCCACAATTAGAATCACACAAGACCCAGCAGTAGTGACACTAAAAAAAACACAGGTCTTGGAATGCAATATATTGAAGAGAAAAAGAACTGGGGTTCTGGCTGAAAATATCATACCCAGCATAATTCTGAATGAAAAAAAAAATGGATATTTAATGAACTGCCAGACTTTCAGGATTTTGTTTTTTTAAATGAAATTAATAGAATATTTTATATGCAAGAGTGAAGAGAAATAAAAGGTACACACCAAAGACTAATTACAAGGGATTCATTAAGGACAGACTGTTTACCTTTTATGTATGCAAAATGTAAAACTTATGTCTAAGATTGTTTTTTAGTAATTGGGAAGTTTGTAAGAAAGATTGGGGTACACATGAGTATGATATTACTTTAAAAAATTAAACCATTTAGGAACAGCTAAGAACAGTAATTATTTTATACAAAGGAGGTGCTAGTGTAAGAACCAACACAGAGGAATTAGATGGGGGAGAAGGGCTGTTAGTTCTGGAAATCTACTTTCATGGGGAATGGGTTCAAGAGGGAACAAAAATGTATGTGAATAAGAGTATGAAGTCTTCTAAATTCAGAAAGAAATAAAAAGCTAAAGGAATAGAGAAGGGAAAAGGATAACGGAGCAATCTTTGAGGGGAGTGTGAGGGATTAGGTAAAAGGAGGGTATAGAAGGGTGTTTAGATTTTAGGGAATGAGAGAATAAAGGAAAAATCCTTAGAGAGAGGCTAGATTAAGGAATAGCAGGACAAGGTAGAGGATAGAAGTAAAGGAGTTAGGAGGGATAGGAAATAAGAGATACACACAAACATAAAAACAAAGATCAAAAGTAGAATTTGTTAGGGAAAGTATATGTCCATATATGTATGTATGTATAGATGTATGTATGTGTATGTATATAAATATATGTGTACCTCTGTATCTATATCTATATATAAATATATATGCACTTAATTGTAGCCTTCGGGGGCCGGGGAGAAGGAGGTGAAAAAGAAAAAAGTAAAAAATGAACAGGAGAGAACAAAAGAAAACTAACAAGGAAGTAAAGAAAAGATGGAAAGCTCTCAATACAATGTGGGGTACTTATACAGGCTTTCTTGAAATAGAAATTTATTGCCATATATTTTGAATCCACTCTTACATTCTGCTGTGCACTTGGCATTCTTTTTTCTTTTCTTATTTAGTACTTAAGTTTTAATATTTAAGTTTATAAAGTTTCTTTTTCTTTTCTTATTGTGCATTTAAGTTTCAGCAATTAAAAAAAAGAAAAAAAGAATACTCTGAACTCAACATTCCAGTAAAAAAAAATTATTATGATTGACTCTACTCAACACAATGTTTCTTCTACTTAGGAAGTTTCCATTTCAGGATACAATAATAAATGCTTCACGTGTTCCATAAATTATGCCAAGCCATCTCCAGCAATGCTTCACATTGTTGCCTGGACATCTCCTCAAGAGTATCCTTGGTACCATATGTGCAACATACCCCACCACACCTGTGGGGCAGTTCTGAAACCATAAACAAAATAATACTGTTCTTGCTATTGAAAGGTCTGTCAATTTACTCTCCTGAACCTCAAGTCACCATCATTATGTAATATCTGTTAGAGTAATTAGTTCATTGTAAGCCTATGAGGTGCTTTGATGTCTTCAAAGATCTATATAGTTCCCTCCTTTTCAGTTTTAGGGATTTAGTTTTATATGAAAAGTTATGATTTCAGTCACAATTTCTCCAAGTCCCCAATTACGAGAGTTGCTAACATACCAAAGACAATGCCAGGGTCATCATCTCTGCACCCAGGTTGACATGAATCTATGACAGCTTGGACCTGTGGTTACTTCAACCTTTGTCTATTCTGTCTTGTTCTTGGGTGTAGGGTTACGGATGGCTAAGACCTTGTGAGTTTCAAAAAGCCTGAAGAGCAAGCTGCCAGAGATTTGGAAACTGGAATCTCTACTAGAGTCTATGAGTAGCCAATTCTTCTCCATCAGCACAGCCCTAAAAAGAGATCAGAACCCATTCCAGTAGGTATTGACTTCACAGGCAAGATGCCACGCACCTACAAGCAAGAAACAGATTATCCATTAGCTGATGCATTTGGAAATTAACTTGATGGAGTAAATGCTTTGTAGCAACTGCTTTAGGTTTGAGTCTACCCTCTGGGGACTGAGATGGTATAGGGGAGAGTATGCCAGTGGGACACAGGAATGGTTTTGTATTGATGTTTCTTAGTTAAATGATAATAGAGAACTAATCACTGCATAAAACGATAATATTGAGGAGATATGAACTGCCATTGGAGATAGATATTGGGGAAAACACACCCAAGAGCAGAGAATTGCTCAAATTAGTAGAAAAAACAGCATAATGTATTAAAGTTACCACTAGAACCTTGAGAAGAGATGTAGCCAGGCTTGCTCTGCAGGCACTGACTAATCACTGTGACTGTGAGTATGGAAAAGGACCTCAAGGGTCTATACGAATGGCAAAATAATATAAAGGGGAATTATGAAGGAAAAAAGAGAGACAAGCACTGTCAGATTTCATATCATTTTCTGAAGTGATTATGATCAAAGTAAACTATAAAGTTACTATTTCTCAACTTATTTCATGCTAACTAAAAGGTAGAAAGGCGGAACAACAGAAGGGAATAAGTAATCAAGAATTATTTTTTCCTTTTAAAACTTTATTATTTATTTTTTACATCTTTTTCTTTTTCAATTTTGAATTTAAAATTCTCATCTTCCAGCCTTCCTCTTCCACTGAGGACTCAAGTAATATGTCAATTATACATATGAAATCACACAAATCACATTTACATGTTAACTGTATTACAAAAATGGGAGAAAATTATACTCCAATTTGCACTCAGAGTTCATCAGTTCTCTCTCTGAAAGAGGACAGCATTTTTTCATCATGAGTCCTTGAGAGTTGTCTTGGATCATTATGTTCATCAGAGTAGCCAGGTCTTTCACAGTTGATCATCGTTACAACATTGCTGTTATTGCACAATGATGTCCTGGTTATTCTCATTTCGTTTTGCATCAGTACACATAGGTCTTGCCATGTTTTTCTGAAACCAGCTCCTTCATCATTTCTTATACTACAACAGAACTCTATCACAATTAGAAGTCACAATTAGTTCAGCCATTCCCCAATTGATGAGTTTTCCCCCAATTACCGATTCTTTGCCACTATAAAAAGAACTGTTATAAATATTTTTGTACAAATGCATTTTTATATTTCTGTACATTTTTTCTTTCTCTTTGATCTCTTTGGAGTACAGACCTAATAGTAGTCTATCTACTGTACTATTAGTATATATTCTATACTATTAGGAACTATTGAACAGAGGGGGAAAGAAGCATATCTGGAAAGTCTACAAGATCACTTAACCTCTTTCAGCCTCAGTTTCCTCATCTATAAAATTAAAATAACAATCATAACACCTGCCTCAGATAGGTTAGGAGGATCAAATGAGATATCTATAAAGCACTTTGCAAAATCTTAAAGTACGGTATAAATGTTAGTTATGATTATTCTTGCTTTCAATAGGTTATCTCAGGGGGTGGCTCCTCTGATCAGAGTTCATTCTTCCAAAAGTATGAAACAACCAATTCATCTTGCAGGCAGCCCTAGCCACTGAAACTCATCCCCAAGGTGGCACCAAGAAGGTAAATCTAAAACTGCCGATTCATCTTGGGGCTGCTACAGTCACTGAAATTTAATTAAAAGTCCATATGATAGTAGAGATGGAAGGGTTCCAATAGGTCATCAAGTCCAACCCACTCATTTTAAATTGGAGGAAACTGAACCACAGAGAGTAGTCAGGAAGGTATGGGGTTAAGTCCTGCATTGGACATATAATGACTGTTAGACTGGGAGCATACTAGTTAACTTCTCACTACCCCCAAGTAGTTCTCTAAGGCCACATATTGGGCAAATAGTCCATTTTCTCTCAATTAAAAAAATCAACTTAGCAAGTATAAGATGAAAGAAATATGGTAAACAATACAACACATGCAAGAAAACATTGACAATAAGATTTGGCTGGGTGACAATAGGAAAAAAAAACTAAAGCAGATTTGGGTTATAGTCAGAGAGGCACAGTGTTACATGGATCCCATAGTGTTCCACTGCCCTCCCCCATGTACTTATTTTGTGCATCCTTCTTCTGAATGTGCATCATGACAAGAAAGAACCATATCTCATATGGAAGACAAAAATATTACTAGTAAAGGTGGCACTTGAAATATGGAAGGTTCACCATACAGGAATGTGATAACCACATCTGCATTCAAAATGATGACAAAAACCTGGATTTCCTTCGGACTACCAATCAACATCAAATCAAACATCAGATCAAACAACATCAGATTCATTGGCTTTTATTTTCAGCACATTTAAATTCACCAATTTAATTCATAATAATGACTATATAAAAATTTTCAAGCTCATTTATTGGTGCTACTCAGACCTAATTATTAGAATAGAATGTAAGCTGTTCATGGCCAGGACCTATTATATTTTTTGTCTTTATATCATTAACATAATGCCTTGAACTATGAAAATGTTTAATGGTGAACTGAATTCAATCTATAAAAATAAGTGCCTATTAATTTTTTCATGGCCCCCTTCAATTCCTTGTTCCTCAGACTGTAAATCAGGGGATTCAACATGGGGATCATTACAGTGTAGAAAACAGACACCACTTTGTTCTGATCACTTGAATATATTGACTTGGGCATCACATAAGTGAATGTAATGGTCCCAAAGTACAGTGTAACGGCAGTAAGGTGGGAGGCACATGTAGAGAAAGCTTTGGATCTCCCCTCAATGGAGCGTATCTTCAGGACTGAGAAAAGGATGAATATATAAGAGATAGTTATGATTAAAATGGTTATTACAATTATTGATCCTGCACAGAAAGAAGGAAGAATTTCAGCAAGGGGAACATGGGAACATGAAAGTTTCAGTAAAGGTGGATAGTCACAGAAGAAGTGATTGATTTTATTGGGTCCACAAAAAGACAAATCCAATAAGCAACCAGCAAAAGTCCAAGCATTCACACAACCACCCAGGTAGGATGTGATGGGTAACAGAGTGCAGACCCTGGTAGACATGTGAGTGGAATAGAGTAGGGGGCTACAGACGGCCACATAGCGATCATAGGCCATCACAGCCAGCAGGAAGCCCTCTGCTGTCCCAAAGAAAGCCAAAGAAAACAGTTGGACCACACAGCCTTGCAAAGGGATTGAGGTTATGGCCCCAAGGAAATTCATGAGCATCACAGGCATAATAGATGAGGAAAGCCCAATATCCACAAAAGCCAAGTGACTGAGGAAAAGGTACATTGGAGTGTGAAGTTGGAAACTCCTTTGTATCACTATTATGATACTGAGATTGCCAAGTAAAATGACAATATAGATTCCTAGAAATACCACAAAGAAGAAGACATGAAGGGTTGGGTCATCTGTTAACCCTAAAATGAAGAATTTTGTCAAAGCAGTGGAGTTCTTGCCAGTCATCTGTTCTCAAATAGTGCCTGTTAAGACAAAAAAAAAATGATGATTAGCAAGAAATACAAAACTAAAATCTGAGGATTTCTTATCTATTGAATAAATATTTATTGCTGATCTAATATTTGTAAGACCCTACACTAGACAACAATGCAAATACAACAGAAACATGAATTAGACAAAGGAGGGGATATCAGACACATCAATAAATAACCATCACACAAACTGTAGTACAGTAAATGTATAAGAAAATGGCTCATACAAGTAATGGGCTCTGAAAATACAGAAGAAGGAAGTCAGGGATCCCTTCATGGAGCTGCAGGTATCAGAGCTTGATCTCAGAATCAGTGGGATTTCAATAGAAAGAGATGGGGTTGGGATGAAAACTACTCTAAATAACCTGACACTTGGTTCAGAAAAAGCCTGGGCATCTGCCACTACAGCAAATTTAGTTCATATTTGAAACACTTGGTCAGTTCAACATGTTGGAAGTTTGGTTTACATCTGATGTGCCTACATTACAATGGTTCATCCACAGAGATAGGCCATAAGGAATCCAACTAACTGAACAGCTCAGTCGGCTTTTTTATTTTATTTCATTTTTTAGACCAGAGCTGAGTAGAAAATTTGACTTTCAAGTTCAAGTCTCAAGAGAAGCATGAAAAGGTAAACAGGAAACAGAAATCATAACAGACTTATAGAAGATGAATTGTTTACATTCCTACATGGAAAGAAGATATTTGTAACTCATGAGACCTTTGTCAGTATTGGGGTTGTTGGAGAGAGAAAAAATATATATGCATAGATAGATAGGTAGATAGAGAGAGACAGACAGGCAGACAGACAGACAGACAGATAGATAGATAGATAGATGGATAAAGGTCACAGGGTGAGTTGAAGATGAAGGGATGATATCTAAAAATTAAAATAAGGGGTGAGAGAGGATTAGAATGAAAGAAAGAGAAAGGGAGACGTACAATGGGGTAAATTATCTCAAAACAGACAAGAAAAAGCTTTTACACTGGAGGGGAAGTGGAGGAAGTTGAGAGGGAATGAGTGAATCTTATTCTCATCAGATTTGGCTTAAGAAAAGAATAACATACACACTCAATTGGATATGGAAATCTATCTTACGCTACAGGAAAATAGGGAGGAAGGGTGTAAGAGAGAGGAGGGGATGATAAAAGAGAAGCCACATTGGGGGAGAGGGTAATCAGAAGCAAACACTTCTAAGGAGGGACACTGTCAAAAAAGAGAATAGAATAAATGGGAAATGAGATAGGATAAAGGAAAATACAGATAGTTTTTCACAACATGATGACTATAGACGTGTTTTGCATGACTACACATGTATAACCTGTATCAAATTGTTTGCCTTTTCAATGAGGATGAGTGGGGAGGGAGGAAGGGAGAGAATTTGGAAACCAAAGTTTTAAATACTTATGTTATAATTTGTTTTAACATGCAACTGGGAAATAAGATATACAGGCAATGGGGTATAGAAATCTATCCTACCCTACAGGAAAATAGAAGGGGAAGGGGATAAAAGAAGGGGAGTGGTGATAGAAGAGAGGGCACACTAGGGGTAGGTGTATTCAGAATGCATGCCATCTTGGGCTGGGGGGAGGGGTGAGATGGGGAACAAATCTGGAACTCAAAATCTTGTGGAAGTGAATGTTGAAAACTAAAAATAAATAAATTGATTTATACAGAGAAAAAAGAATCTCTAGAATACAGTCACTTAATTTCAAGTATGCAATGATAATTATATTCCAAAATTAATAAAAATTTGCAAGAGGCTCAAAAAACAAGTTTCAGTAATTGTAAATAGAACCAGATAGTCTGTTACATGAACAAAAGTCCTAAGGGCTTAGGGTAATAGAATGAATAAAGGATGGGGTAAGGAGACACTGTTTCCTGTCATTAAAATTGAAAAAAAAAAAAAGCAGCTGGAGATTTAAAGGCTGCATTGATCTGCTATGGCCATCTCACCAATGGGTGTCAGCCTTGGTGTTTTTTAAAAATAAACTCCTTTTAGTTGTGAAATGATGCAACCATTTTGGAGAGCAATTTCCCTTTGGGCATAGTACACACGCTTTGACCCAGCAATAGCACCTTTAGGATTATATCCCAAAGAGATCATACAAATGGGAAAAGGACCCACATACACAAAAATATTGAAAGCAGCTCTTTTTGTGGCGGCAAAGAATTGGAAATTGAGACGATGCCCATCAATTGGGAAATGGCTGAACAAGTTGTGGAATATGAATGCAATGGAATACTACTGTGCTATAAGAAATGATGAACAGGCTGACTTCAGAAAAACCTGGAAAGACTTGTATGGTCTGATACTGAGTGAAGTGAGCAGAAACAAGAGAATATTGTACACAGTAACAGCCATGTTGTATGATGACTAACATTGATAAACTTCAGCCTTCCCAGCAATACAAGGATCAAAGACATCTCCAAAAGCCTCGTGATGAAAAATGCTATCAACTTACAAAGAAAGAACTATGGAGTTTCAATGCAGATTGAAGCATAATATTTGCTATTTTTTTCTTCTGCTGAGTTTTGTTTCCTCTTTCTGGTGGTTCCTCCTATTGGTTCTAATTTTTACTTATAACATTACTAAGGTGAAAATATGTTCAATAGGAATGTATATGTATAGCCTATATCAGATTGTGTGCCATCTTGGGAAGGGTGGTAGGGAAGGAAGGGGAGAAAAATTTTAAACTCAAAAGCATATGAAAGTGATTGTTGATAAAAATAAATTCATTAAATAAAAATAAATAAATGAATAGACTTTAATTTTAAAAAATTGTAAAGAAAGTGAATTTTTGTTCATTTTTAAAGTATCTTTATAATCAAAACACTCATGAATTTTGTTTAATGATTCTTACATCGGTACAGGGTTGATGTAAAGATGAAAACAGCAAATGGTATACAAAAACTGAAATTCTCTGAAATTTCAGGTTTGGACGACCAAATTTGAGAGACTGTACTAAATTGTATAAAGCGTTGCTATTAAGAGATTTTATCAGAATTATCTAGGAACCTGTACAAGTTATCTAGATCCAGAGAAGTTGTACGCCCTTCAGAGCTGCCTTGAAAATGAGGCCTATTCCAGAAGGGAGGGGAAAGATCCAGGGACCAGATGACCACATGGGACATCTGCAACTAGACTCAAAATGGGCTGATTAAATAGACATTGGAAGTGGGTTATTAGGATACAGAGTGACTTGATGCTAATTAATATTGAAGCTCATTATATTGCTTTGGCCTTTTGTTTCATGGAGTGTGTGCTTAGGTTTTCTTGGTTACCTTGATGACATATAAATCTCCTTCTCAAAACTAGGCCTTTAGGAGCTCTCTAAGTAGTTTGATCTGTAACCTGACTTATGATTATGAATATCTGGGGAAATAAACCTTACAGATTTGGCTTACAGATAAATAATCCATTGGGGGAGGTTGGAGAGTATAGTTTCCACTCCCTAATGAATCAAAAGGGGGAAAATTGGGAGGAATGGAGTAAGCGACAGTGAAAATTAAGGCAATTGAGAGAACCACACTGACTCTATCTTGTGACTCAATTTTGGAGATAGTTTACTTTTCTTTCTATTCAATTTCTGTCTTGTGAGAAAATTTTATTCAGTTGTGGAAATTGTGAGAAAACCTTATTGCATTGCTTGAACCTAGCCGTGTGTGGCTGGGAAACTTGGCCATCTCTACCTGCTGCTTAGAGATGTTTAAATAAAGACCTAGGTTGTGCTGATCAGAAACCCAGACAGATCCAAAGATGGAGGCAAAGAGTTTTCTCACAATTTCTCACATATATCTCAATCAGCACATATATCTTATCTGTATCTATGGGCCAAAGAATAGGGACATTTTGGCCACTTTTTAAAAGCATAATTCCAAATTTCTTTCCCAAATGGTTAGACCAGTTCTCAGATCCAACAACATTGTATGCTTTTTGTCATCTTTGTCATTTTGCTGGATGTTAAATGAACCTCAGGGTTATTTTGATTTACATTTCACATATTATTAGTGATTGGAACCAAATTTCCATAGAATTGTTAATGCTATGCAAGTCAAAAAAAAAAATCTTGGCTCATATCCTTTCACCACTTATCCAATAGAAATGGCTCTTGATCTTATATCTTTGTTTCATTTCTCAATGGATTTTGAATATTAGATCCAAACTTCAGAAACATTTGATGCAAAGTTTTTTTTCTCAATTGACAGTTTCTTTTTTATCTTATCGTATCTTAGGGTAATAGAATGAATAAAGGATGGGGTAAGGAGACACTGTTTCCTGTCATTAAAATTGAAAAAAAAAAAGCAGCTGGAGATTTAAAGGCTGCATTGATTTTTTCATATAAAGGTTTTCAGTTTCATGTTGTCAACATTATCTGTTTTATTTTGTGATTTCTGCTCTTTCCTATTTAGTTAATAATTGTCCCAAGTTGAATATCTCCAAAATCTACTAATACCTTTTCTTTATTCCCTCTGTTCCTCTGCTTGATGCCCTGAGCTCAGGGAAAGATTGGGACTCCATCACTGAAACCCCAAGGAGGGAACTCTTTAATATAATGTCTTGCATCTGTCTCCCATTGATCCTGAATATGTCTTGTTTGTCCATAGCTGTTGGCATATTGTCTGTCCCCATTAGAATGTGAGCTCCTTGAGGACTGAGACTGTTTTTGCCTTTTTGCGTCTCCAGCACTTAGCACAGTGCCTGGCACATAGTAGGCACTTCATAAATGATTATCAATTTGATTCAATTTGCCCTTTACCAATTCACCATAGTGAATGCTAAAGTGTTCTAGCAATTCTTCCTGATAGTCCAAGCCTTATTTTCAACATCTCTTCAACATAAAATTCTTATTTTCATAGCTGCCATCTTCTTTAGCAGCTGGTTCTTTTCTGCCCAAAGTCATCCCATATCCATATTTTATCTTAATGAGGGGATTTGGCAAGTAAGTCTCAGTCTTTTGAGCATGCTTAGATTTGCCCTTCCTGGTAAGTTATATAAAACATGTGAGATGTTCCCTGCCTCTTACTAATACAATTTGTGGAGATTTACTGAGCCTACTTCTGACTATCAGTGCCTGAGAGTGTGGTGCTATATGGTGAAAAGGAGTCTTCTAGTTCCTGTAGAACTGGAGGAACTGATGACTCAGTATGCACTGTAGCAGAAATGAGTTTATGTAGAAAAGGATTGCTATGTCCATTTCTTTCCTTTCCAGCAGTAAGCCAGGCAAGATCTGATGAGAACTTCCAGATGTGGGACAGCAGCAGCCCTATCTCCCACCCTGCTGTTATGTTATTAGGAGCATTATTTATATTTGTATTTCTGGATATTAAGTGAATGAGATGGGAGAGCTCAGAAAACTGGTGAAGCCAGAGGATCCATCAAAGCCATGAGATGCCTAACCACTAACTGAAGTCAATAGTAGTAGCAGCCAAATTTAATGAGAAGTTGATACAGCAGCTGAGGGACCTGCATGATTAATCCCACCAGCTAATCTGTCCATCAGATGAAACATTGAGTCCTGTAAGGACCCAGTACAGCTGATACAGTGTTGGGACCTGGACCCTAAAAGGAAAAGACTGTGTCTTTGAAAGCAGCCCAGTCCCTGAACATTTTTCCCCCACAACCTGGCATTTTGCATGAGACATCTGGCCCAGTCCAGCCCACCTAGATGCTCAATAATTCTTTTTTTCTTTTTTTTCAACCAAAGTCAAGGTTTATTACAACATCCATCATATTGAGCAGACACTTAAAGAGTATGAATGTTAGTAAACTATTGGCTAGTTTATAAGAATCTAAGCAGTGGCTAGATTTTAAGAATCTGAACCTCAGTAATCCTTTTAACTGCCCTTTCACTGTGGCTCTCCAACTGCCTAACTCCTTTCATTCTCTGCTCCTGGCACACCCCAGGCTACTTACAAATCCTTAATAACATCCAGATCTTCTCACTGATTCTTTTTTTTTCTTTTTTCTGTATAGAAGTATCATTCTCACCCCAATTTAGCTGCAGATTTACTTACAATGGAGCTCACTTCTATTGGTGTTGCAATAAACCTTACTATTTTGACTGAAAGAAAGCTTGAATGGTTGAATTCTTTCCAGGCAGACTCCCCTGTACCCTTATATTGTGATCTATGAGTACTCAGAACCTTTAAATTCAGGGGCAAAAGGTGCAGGTTCTGCCTCAAAAGAATTCAAATCAAGCTTTCTTTCAGTCAGATACAAAGTTTATTAAAATACTGGTTGGGGTAGGTGAGATTTTAAGAATCCATGCTATTTGTGACACTAATACAAGCAGGACAGACTCTTAAGGTATCTGAGCAATTTAATGGGAGCAAGATGGACACATATACAGAAAGACTATGGGAAGATCTGGATATAATCAAGGTTTTACCAATAGCATGGGGTGACTAGAAGATAACAGAGAAGGGATCTAAATGGTATTCAAAAGTGGCAAAATAGCCTGGGGTGGGACCAGGTGCAGACAATGAGGGCCACAATGAAAGGGCAGTAAAAAGGATTATACTGGGATGGGCCAGGTACCTCAGGCAAGCACCAGAGACTTGGTTCAGGGGCTTTGGGGTCCCTTTAGGGGTCCAGCATGAATCCTGTCCCACATGACTTACATGTTGGGGTTCCCAGCACCCCAAACCAGAACAGCCATGCAGATAACTGATGCACCCATATCCAACACCATTTATCAGAAATTAAATAATGGAGCTTTATTAAAGGGAGAAAAAGACTACCAGGGCCATCCCTCAGAAAGACATATGCCATGCTACCTTTGTGATTCAAGTTTGAGCCCATTCTTCCCAGAGACTTTATAATTGTGGAGGAGGGATGTAGTGTATTAAATGAGAGGGAAGAGAGAATGTTTTGTACCAACTACATTAAACTTGAATCTATTCTCCCTAGGCATCCTATGCATACAAGAGAAGAGTATGCTCTTGTTTTATGGTATGATTTTGTAACTTCTCTCTTTGCTATACCTTCTCGGTAAAGATCTCTTTGTAAAAAAAAAATCTGCTGTTTCACCAACACGCAAAATGGGGGCAAAGAACCTTCAGGGTTATCCCAATGTGTAAGAGGAAGTGCCTTGGTGAAGCTTGGTCAAAAAATGGGAATCTGGTGAGGCTAAAAAACAGATACTTTGAAATGTAAAAGCCTTCAGATACAGAATATACCCTAGAAAAGGTCTGAGGTTTTAATAGCTAAATTGCATGTATAGAGGCTAGCTAGACAATGAACTTGCCTCTAAGACACAGAATGTATTCATGCCATTGCTCCTGGCCACTCATCTGCACAAGAACCCCAAAACAGTATGGGAAGTATAACTGACTGAATTGGGACTGATGACTCTAAAACAAGGTGGATCCTAAAGCCAAAAAGGATTGTCAGAACAATAAAAGCAAGATCTCTTTCATATTCTGCTTAGAAGTAAAAGACCTCAGAGCTAAGATTCTGAAGGAGTTAAGAGAAGCAGATGCTGCCAAGCCTAAACTAACAGTGATTGCTCTTTTTTTGTCTTTTAAGCATTTCTTTTGTTTGCAGAGATAAATAGCCTTCCAATACCTAATCTACACTGTACTTTAAATACTCATCTCCTCCCTTTAGGAGAGACTTAAGGAACTAATCTGAGCTTTCTTTGCTTTTTCCTGGCATTCTGGTGTAGGGGTATATAAAGCCAGAGAATGTAGGGAGTCTTACCCTCTTTCTTTCAAGGTCAGATTCTCCCAGGGCTGAACTTAGCCCAAGTTAGCTCAGAGCTGGGGCCCTTTAGTGAAAGAAGGCAATCAAGTCCCCTTCAGCCTACACTGATGTGTGAAATGATTGTCTCTAGTATCTTGGATTTCTACCTAGAAAGGAACTCTGAAGCCATGTAATCTAACCTCCTCATTTCACAGATGAAAGAACACAAAGGTTCTGTGACTAGCCCAAGGTCAAATACTCAGTGTCAGAGTCAGGATTATGAATTTCAGTCCTTTACCTAGAGAATCAAGCAGCTAAGTAGCACAGTGGATAGAGTGCCACATGTGGAGGCAGGAAGGCTCATTTTCCTGACTTCAAATCCAGCCTCAGACACTTAGTAGCTGTTTGATCCTGGGCAAGTCACTAACCCTCTTACAGCCTCACTTTCCTTACCCATAAAATGGAAATAATGATAACAGCTACCTCACAGGGTAGTTGTGGAAGTTGAATGAAATAATGTACAGCTTTTTCTACATGTTAAAGTACCATATAAATATTAACTATTAATATTAGTATTATTAGAGCTGAAATACTGTAGTTATGAAATATGGGGAAAGATCCATAGGAAGATCCTTAGAGTACTCTGTAAACCTTTTATGCAGAATTTTGGGGAGGATGTGGATATAAATCTCACCAGATGTAAACCATAGGGTGGAGGGAAAAGAGGAGGGGAGATTTTCACCTATGGAGAGAGTATCCATGTGGATGCTCCTAAGCATCAGAAAAGTTCTGTGATTTTATAATTTTATCTGTATTTAAATACAGATGATTTGACTGTTTTAAGTAGTGAAGTTTGACCTAACTGTATAAAAGAATATTGTAGGTTAGTTGTTACCACTGAATAAGCAACTTCTTTAACTACAGAAGCCATGAGTGGCAATGCTCATGGATGCTTTGGGTGGTTCAAGTTGCAGCCAGAGGAGAAAGAAGAAAAGGAAGAGAAAGTAAAGGGAATACCCTTGTAGGAGAAAGAAAGAGGAGGTGGGGGAGGTGTGGTAGATGAGCAATAGAAGAGAACTTGGCATTTATAATTATCTCTTCCTGATATAAATAACAAATATGGAGGAAAGTTCAGGGAGATGTTTTACCTATAAGGGGCAACACTATGTTTCCTCAGATGGATATTTAGAAGCACTATAATCACATGACAGTAGTACTAATAACTCACACTTATGCAGATCTTTAAATTTTGGAGTGATTTCCTCATGAAAACTCAGTAAGGTAGGTAAACACAGGTATTATTTTACCCATTTTAGAGTTGAGGAAGTTTAAACTGAGGCTTCCAGAGATTGTGACTTATCAATTGTCACACAGCTAATAGGTATTAGGTGTCCCTATTCGAAGAACAATTCTTTTTTTGCTACATAGAATCAGGGTCTGATAGATGGTTAATTCATAACAAGGATGTTTGTCTCCTTGAATGTATACATACTGTGTTTCTGTGTATATTCTGTGAAATACTTTTTCCTCCTATATGAACCTGAAACTTTGGGGTAAATAAAGAAATCAAACCAATATATTGGTTAATAACTTAGCAAGAAGAATTCTGTAAATGAAAAGGCTTGAATTAATAGGATGCAGTGTGGTATGTTGGCAAGAGCTCAGGTTTGGGAGTTTGAGAACCTGGATTCAAATCCTTCCTTTGTTGTTTACTATCTACTGGGCAAGTAAGTCATTTCAACTCCTCCAACCTCAGTTTTCTCGTCTGTAAAATTAAAGACTTGGTCTAGATGGCCTTTGAAGTCCCCAAGACCAGGATCTAGAGCTGGAAGACATGTCAAACACCATCTGGTTTCTACCTTTCATGTATCAGATGAAAACACATAGGCTTAGAGGACTTATGTGACTTTTTAGTCCAAGGTGACATAGGTAATGTCAGGGGAAAGACTTGAACCCAGATGATCTGACTCAAGCCAGGGCTCTTTCCACTATATTATACTGCTTCCTATTAATAGAACCCTTTCCATTTTCAGAATTCTTCTTATTAAAATATTAATAAGTTTCACATGAATATAACTCCTTTACTCACCCCAAAACTTCAGTCTGTGACTTGAGTGAAAAAGGTGCTCTTCAAAACACACACACGCACACACACACGCACACACACACACACACACACACACCCCTCGAGAAAAACATCCATGTTATTAGCTAATCATTTTCTATCAGATAATTGTTTTTGCAACATATTAGGATGTTTGATCAGACCAGAAGAAAAAATTTGCAGTCAGTGTTTGAACTCCAGCTACTCTTAATACCTGTGTGGCCTTGGACTAATCACTTAGCATTTCTAGACCTTAATTTCCACATCTGGAAAATAAGACAATTAGACTAGATAACTTCTAAGGCTCTTATTAATCCTAACTCCATAATCCTATGAACTGAATTCATTCACTAAGCTGTGACACTATAATAGCACTCAGTGCATACTTCCAACTTTCAGATCTCTGATGCCACAAGGAAGTAAATATAGAGAAACAAATCTTTTTTAAACATCAAATGAATCACAGAACTAAGGAAATGCAAGAGCTGTGAATGTTCACATGACAGGAGGAATAGACATGCTTGACTGAAATGAGCCCTGGATAGCTACAGCATCAAAAAAAAAAACAAACTATATACTTCTATAGCAATAGTAAAGGAGACAAGTGGTACCTTTGGGTAGAGGGAGTTGATATGTTTAGATGCCAAGGAATTATCATTGTATGGGAGTACCATATTTATGTTGGGTATAACAGCATTTGGGATTCAACCTCTTGAGAATCTATGCCCAAACATAGACGAGGGCATTAAAATGCATCAAGGATTAAAAAATTCCACACAAACAGGTGTAAAAAAAAATTCTCAAATCTCAGGGGCTACATTTATTTTTCTCTTGGTTCATGCATATCAAGGATAAAAAATAAAAATTCATAGTGACATAGCCAGAACAATAAATATCATGCTGCCATGGCAGATCTTAAAAATTGATCTGGATCAATACATTACAAATGGTTGAAACAA
>NW_020947521.1:6878-79257 GCF_900497805.2 Vombatus ursinus | reverse complement strand
GCCTCAGCTGCAGGACCTTTCACACTTGGGACAGTGAAGGGTATTAGGCATCTGAGCTGGGGAAGATTGAAGGAACTTCTGCTGACAAGGAAGGCCAGAACCAGCTGTGCTGCAGAGACAGGATCATGGGTGAGAAGGAACCAGCATGCACCTGTGTGTGGTGGAAGTGGAGAGGAGACTTTGTTGGCTGTGGGCACATACTGGAGGCTGAAGGTCTTCATTGCAGTACCAAACCAGAGGGGAGAACTGAAGGAGGATCTGAGGCCAGAGGCAACATCCCCCATGACCAAGGACTACAGGTGATTATAAAAAACTGAGCTATTACAAATTTTAAAAAAATACACAGGCAAAGGAGAAAAAACTCAACCATAGAGAGTTGCTCTGGCAATAGAGAACACCAGGGTTTGTCTTCAGAGGACACTGAAGAAAAAAAACCCTCTTCTACCCCGAAGAGTAATGACAAATGGTCACCTGCTTAAAAAGAATTCATAGAAGAACTGTAAAAAGACTTTTAAAATCAAATGAAAGAGATTGAGGAACTAAAAAAAAAGAGTAATCCAAGAAAAACAAGATTATGAAAAGAAAGTCAACCAATTAGAAAAAGAGATCCAGAATCTCAAGGAAGAAAACAAGTCATTGAAAATCCAAATTGGGCAAGGGGAAGCTAGTAAAGTTATAATAAAACAAAATATAAAGAATGAAAAAATAGAAGAGAATGTGAAATGTCTCATAAGAAAAACAACTGATCTGGAGAACAGATCAAGATGAGAAAACATAAGAATAATTGGACAACATGAAAACTATGATCAAAAAAAGAATCTTGATATAATAATACAAGAAATAATTAAAGAAAATTGTCTTGAATCATTAGAACAAGAGGGGAAAGTAAAAATAGAAAGAAAATCCACTGATCACCACCTGAAAGAGATCCCAGAATGAAAACCTACAGGAATATCATAGTCAAATTTCAAAACCTCCAGGTCAAGGAGAAAAAATATTGTGAGCAAGAAGGGAAAAAAAATACAATTTAAATATGGTGGTGCCACAATTAGAATCACACAAAACCTAGCACTGGTGATATTAAAAAACAACAGGTCTTGGAATGCAATGTATTGAAGAGGAAAAGAACTGGAATTCCCGCTGAAAATATCATACCCAGCATAATCCTGAGTGGAAAAAAAATAGACATTTAATGAACTGCCAGACTTTCAGGATTTTGGGGTTTTTTAATGAAACTAATGGAATATTTGATATGCAAGAGCCAAGAGAAATATAAGGTACACACCAAAGACTAATTACAAGGGATTCAATAAGGAAAGACTATTTATGTTTATGTATGTAAAATATAAAACTTATGTCTAGGATTGTTATTTAGTAATTGGGAAGTTTGTAAGAAAGATTGGGGTAGACCTGAGCATGACATGACTTTAAAAAGTTAAACTACTTAGGAACAGCTAAAAACAGTAATTATTTTATACAAAGGAGGTGATACTGTAAGAACCTACATAGAGGAATTAGATGGGGGAGAAGGGCTGTTAGTTCTGGAAACATACTTTCATGGGGGATGGGTTCAAGAGGGAAAAAAAATATATATGTAGAAGAGTATGAAGTCTTCTAAATTCAGAAAGAAATAAAAAGCTAAGGGAAGAGAGAGGGGAAAAGGATAAGGGAGCTATCTTTAGAGGAGAGTGTGAGGCATGAGGTAAAAGGAGGGTATAGAAGGGTGTTTAGATTTTAGGAAATGAGAGAATAAGGGAAGAATCCTTAGAGAGAGGCTAGATTAAGTAATAGGAGGACAGGGTGGAGGATAGATGTAAAGGAGTCAGGAGGGATAGAAAATAAGAGATACAGACAAAAATAAAAACAAATATCAAAAGTAGAATTCGTTAGGGAAAGCATACGTCTATATATGTATGTATGTATATGTATATAAATATATGTGTACCTCTGTATCTATATCTATATATAAATATAGCTGCACTTAAATGTAGCCTTCAGAAGTCAGGGCAGAGAGTGTGAAAAAGAACAAAATAAAAAGTGAACAGGAGAGAACAAAAGAAAACTAACAAGGAAGCAAAGAAAAGATGGAAAGCTCTCAATACAATGTGGGGTACTTATACAGGCTTTCTTGAAATAGAAATTTATTGGCATATATTTGGAATACACTCTTACATTCTGCTGTGCACTCGACATGCTTTTTTTCTTTTCTTATTCAGTACTTAAGTTTTAATATTTAAGTTTATAAAGTTTCTTTTTCTTTTCTTATTGTGTATTTAAGTTTCAATAATTAAAAAAAAAAAAGAAAACTCTAAACTCAACATTCCAGTAAAAAAATTATTATGATTGACTCTACTCAACACAATGTTTCTTCTACTTAGGAAGTTTCCATTTCAGGATACAATAATGAACACTTCACTTGTTCCATAGATTATGCCAAGCCGTCTCCAGCAATGCTTCACATTGTTGCCTGGACATCTCCTCAAGAGTATCCTTGCTACCGTATGTGCAACATGCCCCACCACACCTGTGGGACAGTTCTGAAACGATAAACAAAATAATACTGTTCTTGCTATTGAAAAGTCTGTCAATTTACTCTCCTGAACCTCAAGTCACCATCATTATGTAATATCTGTTAGAGTAATTAGTTCATTGTAAGCCTATGAGGTGCTTTGATGTCTTCAAAGATCTATATAGTTCCCTCCTTTTCAGTTTTAGGGAATTAGTTTTATATGAAAAGTTATGATTTCAGTCACAATTTCTCCAAGTCCCCAATTAGGAGAGTTGCTAACATACCAAAGACAATGCCAGGGTCATCATCTCTGCACCCAGGTTGACATGAATCTATGACAGCTTGGACCTGTGGTTACTTCAACCTTTTGTCTATTCTGTCTTGTTCTTGGGTGTAGGGTTACAGATGGCTGAGACCTTGTGAGTTTCAAAAAGCCTGAAGAGCAAGCTGCCAGAGATTTGGAAACTGGAATCTCTACTACAGTCTGTGAGCAGCCAATTCTTCTCCATCAGCACAGCCCTAACAAGAGATCAGAACCCATTCCAGGAAGTATTGACTTCACAGGCAAGATGCCACGCACCTACAAGCAAGAAACAGATTATCCATTAGCTGATGCATTTGGAAATTAACTTGATGGAATCAATGCTTTGTAGCAACTGCTTTAGGTTTGAGTCTACCCTCTGGAAACTGAGGTGGTATAGGGGAGAGTATGCCAGTGGGACACAGGAATGGTTTTGTATTGATGTTTCTTAGTTAAATGACAATAGAGAACTAATCACTGCATGAAATGATAATATTGAGGAGATATGAACTGCCATTGGAGATAGATATTGGGGAAAACACACCCAAGAGCAGAGAATTGTTCAAACTAATAGAAAAAACAGCATAATGTATTAAAGTTACCACTAGAACCTTGAGGAGAGATGTAGCCAGGCTTGCTCTGCAGGCACTGACTAATCACTGTGACTGTGAGTATGGAAAAGGACCTCAAGGGTCTATATGAATGGCAAAATAATATAAAGGGGAATTATGAAGGAAAAAAAGAGAGAGACAAGCACTGTCAGATTTCATATTATTTTCTGAAGTCATTATGATCAAAGTATACTATAAAGTTACTATTTCTCAACTTATTTCATGCTAACTAAAAGGTAGAAAGGCAGAACAACAGAAGGAAATAAGTAATCAAGAATTATTTTTCCTTTTAAAATTTTATTATTTATTTATTTTTAGCATCTTTTTCTTTTTCAATTTTGAATTTAAAATTCTCATCTTCCAGCCTTCCTCTTTCACTGAGAAGGCAAGTAACATATCAATTACATATGAAATCACACAAATCACATTTACATGTTAACTGTATTACAAAATTGGGAGAAAATTATACTCCAAATTGCATTCAGAGTTCATCAGTTCTCTCTCTCTGAAAGAGGACAGCATTTTTTCATCATGAGTCCTTGAGAGTTGTCTTGGATCATTATATTGATCAGAGTAGCCAGGTCTTTCACAGTTGATCATCGTTACAACATAGCTATTATTGTACAACGATGTCCTGGTTATTCTCATTCTGTTTTGCATCAGTACACATAGGTCTTGCCATGTTTTTCTGAAACCAGCTCCTTCATCGTTTCTTATACTACAACAGAACTCTATCACAATTAGAAGTCACAATTAGTTCAGCCATTCCCCAATTGATGAGTTTTCCCCCAATTACCGATTCTTTGCCACTATAAAAAGAACTGTTATAAATATTTTTGTACAAATGCATTTTTATATTTCTGTACATTTTTTCTTTCTCTTTGATCTCTTTGGAGTACAGACCTAATAGTAGTCTATCTACTATACTATTAATATATCTTCTATACTATTAGGATCTATTAAACAGAGGAGGAAAGAAGCATATCTGGAAAGTCTACAAGATCACTTAACCTCTTTTAGCCTCAGTTTCCTCATCTATAAAATTAAAATAACAATCATAACACCTGCCTCAGACAGGTTAGGAGGATCAAATGAGATATCTATAAAGCACTTTGCAAAATCTTAAAGTACTGTATAAATTATAGCTATTATTATTCTTGCTTTCAATAGGTTATCTCAGGGGGTGGCTCCTCTGATCAGAGTTCATTCTTCCAAAAGTATGAAACAACCAATTCATCTTGCAGGCAGCCCTAGCCACTGAATCTCATCCCTAAGGTGGCACCAAGAAGGTAAATCTAAAACTGCCGATTCATCTAGGGACTGTTACAGTCACTGAAATTTAATTAAAAGTCCATATGATAGTAGAGATGGAAGGGTTCCGATAGATCATCAAATCCAACCCCCTCATTTTAAATTGGAGGAAACTGAACCACAGAGAGTAGTCAGGAAGGGATTAAGTCCTGCATTGGACATATAATGGCTGTTAGACCCTGGGCATACTAGTTAACTTCTCACTACCCCCAAATAGTTCTCTGAGGCCACATATTGGGCAAATAGTCCATTCTTTCTCAATTAAAAAAATCAACTTAGCAAGTATAAGATGAAAGAAATATGGTAAACAATATAGCACATGTAAGAAAAAGCTGACAGTAAGAGTTGGCTGGGTGACAATAGGAAAAAAAACTAAAGCAGACTTAGGGTATAGTCAGAGAGGCACAGTGTTACATTGATCCCATGGTGTTCCACTGCCCTCCCCCATGTAATGATTTTGTGCATCCTTCTTCTGAATGTGCATCATGACAAGAAAGAACCATATGTCATATGGAAGACAAAAATATTACTAGTAAAGGTGGCACTTGAAATATGGAAGGTTCACTATACAAGAATGTGATAACCACATCTGCATTCAAAATGATGACAAAAACCTGGATTTCCTCCAGACTACCAATCAACATCAAATCAGACATCAGATCAAACATCAGATCAAACAACATCAGATTCATTGGCTTTTATTTTCAGCACATTTAAATTCACCAATTTAATTCATAAT
This sequence comes from Vombatus ursinus, assembly GCF_900497805.2. Taxonomy (NCBI): domain Eukaryota; kingdom Metazoa; phylum Chordata; class Mammalia; order Diprotodontia; family Vombatidae; genus Vombatus; species Vombatus ursinus. The sequence goes on along the minus strand of NW_020947521.1, from coordinate 73,786 downwards.
AATGACTATATAAAAATTTTCAAACTCATTTATTGTTGCTACTCAGACCTAAGCTGTTCATGGCCAGGACCTATTAAATTTTTTGTCTTTATATCATTAACATAATGCCTTGAACTATGAAAATGTTTAATGGTGAACTGAATTCAATCTATAAAAATAAGTGTCTATTAATTTTTTCATGGCCCCCTTCACTTCCTTGTTCCTCAGACTGTAAATCAGGGGATTCAACATGGGGATCATTACAGTGTAGAAAACAGACACCACTTTGTTCTGATCACTTGAATATATTGACTTGGGCATCACATAAGTGAATGTAATGGTCCCAAAGTACAGTGTAACGGCAGTAAGGTGGGAGGCACATGTAGAGAAAGCTTTGGATCTCCCCTCAATAGAGCGTATCTTCAGGATTGAGAAAAGGATGAATATATAAGAGATAGTTATGATTAAAACGACTATTACAATTATCGATCCTGCAGAGAAAGAAGGAAGAATTTCAGCAAGGGGAACATGGGAACAAGAAAGTTTCAGCAAAGGTGGATAGTCACAGAAGAAGTGATTGATTTTATTGGGTCCACAAAAAGACAAATCCAATAAGCAACCAGCAAAAGTCCAACCATTCACACAACCACCCAGGTAAGATGTGATGAGTAACAGAGTGCAGACCCTGGTAGACATGTGAGTGGAATAGAGTAGGGGGCTACAGATGGCCACATAGCGATCATAGGCCATCACAGCCAGCAGAAAGCACTCAGCTGTCCCAAAGAAAGCCAAAGAAAACTGTTGGACCACACAGCCTTGCAAAGGGATTGAGGTTATGGCCCCAAGGAAATTCATGAGCATCACAGGCATAATAGATGAGGAAAGCCCAATATCCACAAAAGCCAAGTGGCTGAGGAAAAGGTACATTGGAGTGTGAAGTTGGGAACTCCTTTGTATCACTATTATGATACTGAGATTGCCAAGTAAAATGACAATATAGATCCCCAGAAATACCACAAAGAAGAAGACACAAAGGGTTGGGTCATCTGTTAACCCTAAAATGAAGAATTCTGTCACAGCAGTGGAGTTCTTGCCAGTCATCTGTTCTCAAATACTGCCTGTTAAGACAAAAAAAAAAATGATGATTAGCAAGAAATACAAAACTAAAACCTGAGGATTTCTTATCTATTGAATAAATATTTACTGCTGATCTAATATTTGTAAGACCCTACACTAGACAACAATGCAAATACAACAGAAACATGAATTAGACAAAGGAGGGGATATCAGACACATCAATAAATAACCATCACACAAACTGTAGTACAGTAAATGTATAAGAAAATGGCTCATACAAGTAATGGGCTCTGAAAATACAGAAGAAGGAAGTCAGGGATCCCTTCATGGAGCTGCAGGTATCAGAGCTTGGTCTCAGAATCAGTAGGATTTCAATAGAAAGAGATAGGGTTGGGATGAAAACTACTCTAAATAACCTGGTTCAGAAAAAGCCTGGACATCTGCCACTACAGCAAATTTAGTTCATATTTGAAACACTTGGTCAGTTTAATATGTTGGAAGTTTGGTTGACATCTTATTAACAGCAGGTCTGATGTGCCTACATTACAACGGTTCATCCACAGAGATAGGCCATAAGGAATCCAACTAACTGAACTGCTCAGTCGGCTTTTTTATTTTGTTTTATTTTTTAGACCAGAGCTGAGTAGAAAATTTGACTTTCAAATTCAAGTCTAAAGAGAAGCATGAAAAGGTAAACAGGAAACAGAAATCATAACAGACTTATAGAAGATGAATTGTTTACATTCCTACATGGAAAGAAGATATTTGTAACTCATGAGACCTTTGTCAGTATTGGGGTTGTTGGAGAGAGAAAAAATATATATGCATAGATAGATAGATAGATAGACAGACAGATAGATAGATAGATGGATAAAGGGTGAGATGAAGATGAAGGGATGATATCTAAAAAATAAAATAAAGGGTGAGAGAGGATTATAATGAGAGAAAGAGAAAGGGAGAGGTACAATGGGGTAAATTATCTTAAAACAGACAAGAAAAAGCTTTTACACTGGAGGGGAAGTGGGGGAAGGTGAGAGGGAATGAGTGAATCTTATTCTCATCAGATTTGGCTTAAGGAAAGAATAACATACACACTCAATTGGATATGGAAATCTATCTTACGCTACAGGAAAATAGGGAGGAAGGGTGTAAGAGAGAGGAGGGGATGATAAAAGAGAAGCCACATTGGGGGAGAGGTTAATCAGAAGCAAACACTTCTGAGGAGGGACAAGATCAAAAGAGAGAATATAATAAACAGGGGATAAGATCAAGGGATATATAGCAAATTTTTCGTAACATGATGACTATAGAAGTGTTTTGCATGACTACACATGTATAACCTGTATCAAATTGTTTGCCTTTTCAATGAGGATGAGTGAGGAGGGAGGAAGGGAGAGAATGTGGAACCCAAAGTTTTAAATACTTACGTTAAAATTTGTTTTAACATGCAACTGGGAAATAAGATATACAGGCAATGGGGTATAGAAATCTATCCTCCCTTACAGGAAAATAGAAGGGGAAGGGGATATGAGAAGGGGGGGTGGTGATAGAAGGGAGGGCAGACTAGGGGTAGGTGTATTCAGAATGCATGCCATCTTGGGGTGGGGGAAGGGGTGAGATGGGGAACAAATCTGGAACTCAAAATCTTGTGGAAGTAAATGTTGAAAACTAAAAATAAATAAATTGATTCATACAGAGAAAAAAAGAATCTCTAGAATTCAATTAGTCACTTAATTTCAAGTATGCAATGATAATTATATTCCAAAATTAATACAAATTTACAAGAGGTTCAAAAAACAAGTTTGAGTAATTGTAAAGAGAACTAGATAGTCTGTTACATGAACAAAAGTCCTAAGGGATTAGGGTAATAGAATGAATAAAGGATGGGGTAAGGAGACACTGTTTCCTGTCATTAAAATTGAAAAAAAAAAAAAGCAGCTGGAGGTTTAAAGGCTGCATTGGTCTACTATGGCCAACCCACCAATGGGTGTCAGCCTTGGTGTTTTTTTAAAATAAACTCCTTTTAGTTGTGAAATGATGCAACCATTTTGGAGAGCAATTTCCCTTTGGGCATAGTACACACCCTTTGACCCAACAATAGCACCTTTAGGGCTATATCCCAAAGAGATCATACAAATGGGAAAAGGACCCACATGTACAAAATATTTAAAGCAGTTCTTCTTGTGGTGGCAAAGAATTGGAAATTGAGAGGATGCCCATCAATTGGGAAATGGCTGAACAAGTTGTGGTATATGAATGTAATGGAATACTATTGTGCTACAAGAAATGATGGACAGGCTGACTTCAGAAAAACCTGGAAAGACTTGTATGGTCTTATGCTGAGTGAAGTGAGCAGAACCAAGAGAACATTGTACACAATAACAGCCATGTTGTATGATGACTAACATTGATAAACTTAAGCCTTCCCAGCAATACAAGGATCAAAGACATCTCCAAAAGCCTCGTGATGAAAAATGCTATCAACTTACAAAGAAAGAACTATGGAGTTTCAATGCAGATTGAAGCATAATATTTGCTATTTTTTTGTTCTGTTGAGTTTTGTTTTCTCTTTCTTGTGGTTCCTCCTATTGGTTCTAATTTTCTCTTACAACATCACCAAGGTGAAAATATGTTCAATAGGAATGTATATGTATAGCCTACATCGATTGTGCGCCATCTTGGGAAGGGTGGTGGGGAAGGAGGGGGAGAAAATTTTAAACTCAAAAGCATATGAAAGTGATTGTTGATAAAAATAAATTCATTAAATAAAAATAAATAAATAAACGTTTAATTTTTTAAAAATTGTAAAGAAAGTGAATTTTTTTTCATTTTTAAAGTGTGTTTATAATCAAAACATTCATGAATTTTGTTTAATGATTCTTACATCGGTACAGGGTGTATGTAAAGATGAAAACAGTAAATGGTATACAAAAACTGAAATTCTCTGAAGTTTCAGGTTTGGACAACCAAATTTAAGAGACTGTACTAAATTGTGTGAAGTGTTGTTATTAACAGATTTTATCAGAATTATCTAGGAACCTCTACAAGTTATTTAGATCCAGAGAAGTTGAAACCCCCTCAGAGCTGCCCTGAGAATGAGGCCTATTCCAGAATGGAGGGGAAAGATCCAGGGACCAGATGACCACATGGGACATCTGCAACTAGACTCAAAATGGGCTGATTAAATAGACATTGGAAGTGGGTTATTAGGATACAGAGTGACTTGATGTTAATTAATACTGAAGCTCATTATATTGCTTTGGCCCTTTGTTTCATGGTGTTTGTGCTTAAGTTTTCTTGGTTACCTTGATGACGTAAAAATCTCCCTTCTCAAAATTAGGTCTTCATGAGCTCTCTGAGTAGTTTGATCTGTAACCTGACTTATGATTATGAATATCTGGTGAAAAAAACCTTATACATTTGGCTTATAGATAAATAATCCATTGCGGGAGGGTGGAGAGTATATTTTCCACTCCCTCATGAAGCAAAATGGGGAGAATTGAGAGAATTGGGAGGAATGTAACAAGTGATAGTGGGAATTAAGGCAGATGAGGGAATCACACTGATTCCATCTTGTGACTCAGTTTTGGAGCTAATTTACTTTTCTTTCTATTCAACTTCTATGTTGTGAGAAAAATGCATTCAGCTGTAGAAATTGTGAGAAAACTTTATTGTATTTTTTGAACCTAGCCGTGTGTGGCTGGGAAACTGGACCACCTCTACCTGCTGCTTAGAGATGCTTAAATAAGGACTTAGGTTGTGCTGACCAGAAACCCAGTCAGATCCAAAGATGGAGGCAAAGAGTGTTCTCACAATTGCTCACATACAACTCAAGCAACCCATATATCGTATCTGTATCTATGGCCAAAGGACAGGGACATTTTGGTCACTTTTTAAAAGCATAATTCCAAATTTCTTTCCCAAATGGTTAGACCAGTTCTCAGACCCACTAACATTGTATGTTTTTTGTCATCTTTGTCATTTTGCTGGATGTTAAATGAACCCTCAGAGTTATTTTGATTTACATTCCACATATTATTAGTGACTGGAACCAAATTTTCAGAGTTGTTAATGTTATGCAATTAAAAAAAAAATCTTTGCTCATATCCTTTCACTACTTATGCACTAGAAATGGCTCTTGGTCTTATATCTTTGTTTGATTTCTCAATGTATTTTGGATATTAAATCCAAATATTAGAAACATTTGATGCAAAGCTTTTTTTCTCAATTGACAGTTTCCTTTTTATCATAGCATCACTGATTTTTTTCAGGCAAATGTTTTCATTTTCATGCTGTCAACATTATCTGTTTTATTTTATGATTTGTGCTCTTTCCTGTTTTGTTAATAATCTTCCCGAGTTCAATATCTCCAAAGTCTACTAATACCTTTTCTTCATTTCCTCTGTTCCTTTGACACCCTGAGCTTAGGGAAAGACTGGGACTCCATCACTGGAACCCCAAGGAGGGAACTCCTTAATGTTTTGTCTTGCCCCTGTCTCCCATCTATCCTGAATGTATCTTGTTTGTCCATAGCTGTTGGCATGTTGTCTGTCCTCATTAGATTGTTAGCTCCTTGAGCGCTGAGACTGTTTTTGCCTTTTTGTGTCTCCAGCACTTGGCACAGTGCCTGGCACATAGTAGGAACTTGATAAATGATCATCAATTTGATTTGACTTGCCCTTTACCAACTCACCATAGTGAATGCTAAAGTGTTCTAGCAATTCTTCCTGATATTCCAAGCCTTATTTTCAACATCTCTTGAACATAAAATTCTTACTTTCAAAGCTGCTACCTTCTTTGGCAGCTGGTTCTTTTCTGCCCAAGGTCATCCCATATCCATATTTTATCTTAATGAGGGGATTTGCCAAGTAAGTCTCAGTCTTTTGAGCATGCTTAGATTTGCCCTTCCTGGTAAGTTACATAAAACATGTGAGATGTTCCCTGCCTGTTACTAATTCAATATGAAGAGATTTACTGAGCCTCCTTCTGGCTATCAGTGCCAGAGAGGTTGGTGCTGTATGGCGAAAAGGAACTGGAGGAACTGATGACTCAGTATGCACTATAGCAGAAATGAGTTTATGTAGAAAAAGATTGCTATGCCCCATCCTTTCCTTTCCAGCAGTAAGCCAGGCAAGATCTGATGTGAACTTCCAGATGTGGGACAGCAGCAGCCCTATCTCCCACCCTGCTGTTTTGTTATCAGGAGCACATGGTACCTCTGTTTCTTTTATATTTGTCCTTTCTGCATATTAAGTGAATGAAATGGGAGAACTCAGAAAACTGGTGAAACCAGAAGATCCATCAAAGCCATGAGATGGTCTAACCAGCAACTGAAGTCAGCAGTACTAGCAATCAAATTTAGTGAGGAGCTGGAACAGCAGCTGAGGGACCTGCTTAATTGATCCCAGCAGCTAATCTCTCCATTAGATGAAACACTGAACCTTGTAAAGACCCAGTAGAGCTGATATGGTGATGGGACCTGAACCCCTAAAAGGAAAAGATTGTGTGTTTGAAAGCAGCCTGCTCACTGAACTTTCCCACACAACCCAGTCCCTAGCATTTCCCATAAGGCAACTGGCCCATTCTAGCCCACCCAGATACTCAATAATCCTTTGAACTGCCCTTTTACTCTGACTCTGCAACCACTTAACTCCTTTCATTCTCTGCACCTGGCCCGCCCCAGGCTACTTACAAATTCTTAATCCTATCCAGATCTTCTCACTGACCCTTTTTCTTCCTTTTTCTGTACAAAAGTATTATTCTCACCCCAGTTAAATTTCAAATTCACTTAGAATCTACCCCACTTCAATTGGTGTTACAATAAACCTCACTACTTTGACTGAAAGAAAACTTCAATGGTTGAATTCTTTCCAGGCAGACTCCCCTGTACCCTTACCTTGTGGTCTATGGGTGCTCAGAAACATTAAATCGAAGGGCAAAAGGAGCAGATTCTGCCTCAAAAGAATTTGACTCAAGCCTTCTTTCAGTCAGATAAAAAGTTTATTAAAATACCAGTTGGGGTGGGTGAGATTTTAAGAATCCATGCTATTTGTGACACTAATACAAGCAGGACACACTCTTAAGGTATTTCAGCAATTTAATGAGGGCAAGATGTACACGTATATACAGAAAGACTGGGAAGATCTCCATGTGATCAAGGTGTGGTCAATAGCATGGAGTTCCTGCGATATAACAGAGAAGGGGTCTAGATAGTGTTAAGGAGTTGCAAAATACCCTGGGGTGGAGCCAGGTGCAGACAATGAGGGCCACAATGAAAGGACAGTTAAAAGGATTATACTTGGGGGCAGGTACTTCAGGCAAATGCCAGAGACTTGGTTCAGGGATTTGGGAGTCCTTTTAGGGGTCCAGAATGAATCCTGTCCCCCATCACTTACATTTTGGAATTAAGCACAACACAGCCCTGCAGATTAGTGATTCACCCATATACAACACCATTTACCAGAAACTAAATTAATGGACATTTATTAAAGGGAGAAAAAGACTACCAGTGCCACCCCTCAGAAATACATATGTCTTGCTACTTTTGTGATTCAAGTTTGAGCCCATTCTTCCCAGAGAGCTTATAATTGCAGAGGAGGGATATAGTGTACTGAATGGGAGGGAAGGGAGAGTGTTTTGTCCCAACTACATTAAACTTGAATCCATTCTCTCTAGGTATCCTATGTATACAAGGGAAAAGTATGCTCTTGTTTTAGGGTATGGTTTTGTAACTTCTCTCCTTGCTATACCTTCTCAGTAAATATCCCTTTATTAAAAAAAAAAAACCATGTCTACTGCATGATCAATATTGTAGGTGGGGCACACAAAATGGGGGCACAGAACCCCTTAGGGTTATGCCAGTGTGTAAGAAGAAGTACCTTGATGAAGCTTGGTCAAAAAATGGAAATCTGTTGGGGCTAAAAAACAGACACTTTGAAATGTAAAAGCCTTCAGATACAGAATATACCCTAGAAAAGGTCTGAGGTTTTAATAGCTAAATTGCATCTGAAGAGGCTAGCTAGACAATGAACTTGCCTCTAAGACACAGAATGTATTCATGCCATTGCTCCTGGCCACTCATCTGCACAAGAACCCCAAAACAGTATGGGAAGTATAACTGACTGAATTGGTACTGATGACTCTAAAACAAGGTGGATCCTAAAGCCAAAAAGGATTGTCAGAACAATAAAAGCAAGATCTCTTTCATATTCTGCTTAGAAGTAAAAGACCTCAGAGCTAAGATTCTGAAGGAGTTAAGAGAAGCAGATTCTGCCAAGCCTAAACTAACAGTGATTGCCTTTTTTTTTGTCTTTTAAGCATTTCTTTTGTCTGCAGAGATACATAGCCTTCCAATACCTAATCTACATTGTACTTTGAATATCCATCTCCCCCCCTTTAGGAGAGACTTAAGGAACCCATCTCAGCTTTCTTTGCTTTTTCCTGGTGTGGGGGTATATACAGCCAGAGAATGTAAGGAGTCTTACTCTCTTTCTTTTTTTTTTTTTTTTTTTGGCTAGTCAATAGGGTTAAGTGACTTGCCCAGGGTCACACAGTTAGTGTTAAGTGTCTGAGGCTGGATTTGAACTCAGATCTTCCTCAATCCAGGTCTGGTGCTCTATCCACTGCACCACCTAGCTGCCCCACCCTCTTTCTTTCAAGGTCAGATTCCCCCAGGGTTGAACTCAGCCCAAGTTAGCTCAGAGCTGGGGCCCTTGAGTGAAAGAAGGCAACCAAGTTCCCTTGGGCCTACACTGTTTTGTGTGAAATGATTGTCTCTAGGATCTGGGATTTCTAGCTAGAAAGGAACTCTGAAGCCATGTAGCCCAACCTCTTCATTTCCTAGATGAGAGAACATAAAGGTTCTGTGACTTGCCCAAAGTCAAATGCTCAGTGTCAGAGTCAGGATAATGAATTTAGGTCCTTTACCTAGAGAATCAAGCAGCTAAGCAGCACAGTGGATAGAGTGCCAGACATGGAGGCAGAAAGACTCATCTTCCTGACTTCAAATTCTGCCTTAGACACTTAGAAAGTCTGTGATCCTGGGCAAGTCACTTAACCCCATTTGCCTCAGTTGCCTCACCTATAAAATAAGCTGGAGAAGAAAATGGAAGACCACTCTATTGTCTTTGCCAAGAAAATCCCAAATGGGGTCACAAGGAGTCACATGCAATTCAACAACTCTAGTCATTGTTCTTTCCACTAAACCAAACTGCCTCTACGCTCCCTTCAAATTCTATGTTCTAGAAAACCACAACTCTCAATACTGAGTTTTCAAAATATGTTGCTGGGAAGTACATTATGACACTTACACCTGAGAGGTAGTTGGAGAGGAGAGATTGTTTAAGCATTTACTCAAATGAAAATTTTAATTTTAATATTTTTTTTAAAAAAGCATTTACTCCATACTGGATTCACTATCAGATCATGGAAAAAAATGGAAAAAATAACCAAGTCCAATTCTTTTCTTTTTCAGATGAGAAAACTGGGGCCAAAAGATGATAGATGACTCGTTTAATGTCATCCAGTTAGGAAGTGCCAGGGTCAGGATTTAAACCCAGGTCCCTCTGGCCCCAGTCCTCTTTCTACTGTTCCAGAGTCTCTTATTCAAGAGCTGCTGCTCAGGGAATCTTACACCGTAACTATTAACATATCCTCTTCATTGGGCTCACTGATCCTATTCTCCTTCCTCTACAACTCTGCCTCCAACCAGCTGTTAAAATTCTAAAATTATCTTCCAGTGGCACAAGTCTGACCACATCAATCTCCCTCTGACAAGTCTTCAGAGTCATTCCCTATTGTCTCTAGGGTAAAGTACAAAATCCTCAGGCCAACATTTAAGATCCTCTTTGTTCAAGTTCCTGTCTACATTTCCAACCTTATTCCACATATTTTTTCTTCATACAGTCTATATTCCAGGCAAATTGGCCCCCTAGCTATTCCCTGCACTCAGGGGCATGCTGGTAAATGTTTAATAACTGGCTTTCAAGAGGGGGAAAAGTATCGTCAATGCTAATCTGAATTATTAACATTTTCTCCACCACTTTCTTAAGTCTGTACAATGAACAAAGCGAGTAAATCAAGCCCTGATTCATAGAGTTTGTTTAGATTGTTTTATCTGTATTTAAACATAGAATGATTTGACTGTTTTAAGTAGTGAAATTTGATCCAACTGTGTAAAAAAATATTGTAGGTTAGTTGCTAGCTCTGAATAAGCAACCTCTTTAACTACAGAAGCCATGAGTGGCAATGCTCATAAATGGTTTGGGTGGTCCAAATCACAGCCAGAGGAGAAAGAAGAAAAGGATGAGAAAGTAAAGAGAATTCCCTTGTAGAAGAAAAATTGAAAGAGGAAAAAGATGAGAGAGAAAGAGGACAGTGAGAGGGAAAAGGTGTGGTAGATGAGTAATAGAAAAGAACTTGGCATCTATAATTATCTCTTCTTGATATAAATAACTAATATGGATGAAAGTTCAGTGAGATGTTTTACCTATAAGGGACAACACTATGTTTGCTCAGATGGTTGTTTAGAATTACTATAATCACATGACAAAAGTACTAAGAACCCACATTTATGCAGATCTTCAAATTTTGGAGTGATTTCCTCATGAAAACTCAGTGAGGTAGGCAAGTACAGGTATTATTTTCCCCATGTTAGAGTTGAGGAAACTGAGGCTTCCAGAGGTTAAGTGACTTGTGAATTGTCACACAGCATTAGGTGTCCCCATTCCAAGAACAATTCTCTTTTTACTACATAGGATCAGGATTTGCTAAATGATTAGGTCATAACATGGATATTTGCCTCCTTGTATGTATACATATTTTGCTTTTGCGTATATTTTGTAGAATACTTTTTTCCTCCAATATCAAATTGAAACTTTGGGGTGAATAAAGAAATCAAACCAATATATTGGTTAATATCTTAGCAAGAAGAATTCTGAAAATGAAAAGGCTTGAATTAATAGGATGCAGTGTGGTATGGTGGCAAGAGCTCAGGTTTGGGAGTTTGAGAATCTGGGTTTAAATCCTCCCTGTTTATTTACTATCTATTGGACAAGTAAGTTATTTCATCTCCTTCAACCTCAGTTTTCTCATCTGTAAAATTAAATAGTTCGTCTAGATGACCTTTGAAGTCCTCATGACCGGGATCTAGCACTGGAAGAGATGTCAAACACCATCTGGTTTCTACCTTTCATGTAACAGATGAGAACACAAAGGCTTGGAGGGCGTATATGACTTATTCCTCCAAGGTGACATAGATAATGTCAGAGGGAAGATTTGAACTCAGATTGTCTGACTCAAGTCAGGGCTCTTTCCACTATATTATACTGCTTCCTATTAATAGAACTCTTTTCTTTTTCAGAATTCTTCTTATTAAAAAAATCAACATTTAACATCAATATAACACCTTTATTCACCCCCAAGCTTCAGTCTGTGACTTAAGTGAAAAAGGTACTCTTCAAAACACACACACATGCATACCCAGAGAAAAATGTCCATGTTATTAGCTAATCATTTTCCGTGAGATACTTTTTCTTGTAACATTTTAGGATGTTTGACAAGACCAGAGGAAAAAATTTGCAGTCAGAGGACCTGGGTTTGAACTCCAGCTACTCTTAACACCTGTGTGGCCTTGGACTACTCACTTAACATTTCTAGACCTTAATTTCCACATCTATAAAATAAGGGGATTAGACTAGATAAGGTCTAAGGACCCTATTAATCCTAACTCTATAATCCTATGAACTGATTTCACTCACTAAACTGTGACATTATAACAGCACTCAGTGTATACATCCAACTTTCAAATCTCTGATGCCACAAGGAAGTAAACATATGAAGAAGCAAATCTTTTTTAAACATAAGATGAATTAAAGACCTAAGGAAATCCAAGAGCTATGAATGCACACATGACGAAAGGAATAGACATACTTGCCTGAAATGAGCCCTGGATAGCTATAGCACCAAAAAAATCCATATACTTCTACAGTAATTTCAAAGAAAACAGTGGTACCTTTTGATAGAGGGAGATGATATGTTTAGATGCCAAGGAATTATCATTGTATGGGAATACCATATTTACATTGGGTTTGACAGCATTTGGGATTTAACCTCTTGAGAATCTATAACCAAACATAGACTGGGTCATTAAAATGCATCAAGGATTTAAAAAATTCCACACAAACAAGTGTAAAAAAAATCTCAAATCTCAGGGGCTCCATTTATTTTTTTCTTGGTTCATGTATATTGAGGATAAAAAATAAAAACTGATAGTGACATAGTCAGACCAATAAATATGCTGCCATGGCAGATCTTTTTTTATTAATTTATTTTGATTTATCAATAATAACTTCCATATGCTTTTGAGTTTAAAATTTTTCTCCCCCTTCCTCCCCACCACCCTCCCCAAGATGGTGAACAATCTGATATAGGCTATACATTTATATTCCTATTAAACATATTTTCACATTAGTGATGTTGTAAGTAGAAATTCAAACCAATAGGAGGAGCCATCAGAAAGAGGAAATAAAACTCAACAAAAGAGAAAAAAAATAGCAATTCAACTTCCATAGTTCTTTCTTTGGATGTGGATAGCATTTTCCACCATGAGGCCTCTGAAGATGTCTTAGATCCTTGTATTGCTGGGAAGAGTTAAGTTGATCACTGTTAGTCATTGCACAATGTGGTTGTTATTGTGTACAACGTTCTTTTGGTTCTGCTCACTTCACTCAGCATCAGACCATACCAGTCCTTCCCAGTTTTTTGTGAGGTCAGCCTGTTCATCATTTCTTATAGCACAATGGTATTCCATTACATTCATATACCACAACTTGCTCAGCCATTCCCCAATTGATGGGCATTCTCTCAATTTCCAATTCTTTGTCATCACAAAAAGAGCTGCTATGAATATTTTAGTACATGTGGGTCCTTTTCCCTTTTCTATGATCTCTTTGGGATATAGCCCTAGAAATGGTTTTATTGGGTCAAAGGTTATGCACATTTTTATAGCTCTTTGGGCATAGTTCCAAACTGCTCTCCAAAATGGTGGGATCATTTCACAATTCCACCAACAATGCATTAGTGTTCCAATTTTCCCACATCTTCTCCAACATTTATCATTTTCCTCTTTTGTCATGTTGGCCAATCTGATAGGTGTGATGTGGTACCTTGGAGTTGTTTTGATTTGCATTTCTCTAATCAATAGTGATTTAGAGCATTTTTTCATATGACTATAGATGGCTTTAATTTCTTCATCTGAGAACTGTCTGTTCATATCCTTTGATCATTTATCAATTGGGGAATGGCTTGTATTCTTATAAATTTGACTTAATTCTCTATATATTTTAGAAATGAGGCCCTTATCAGAGAGACTGGTTGTAAATATTCTTTCCCAATTTTCTACCTTCCTTCTAATTTTAGTTGCATTGGCTTTGTTTGTGCAAAAACTTTTCAATTTAATGTAATCAAAATTATCCATTTTGCTTTTCATAATGTTCTCTATCTCCTGTTTGGTCATGAATTCTTCTGTTCTCCATAGATCTGATAGGTAAACTATTCCTTGCTCTCCTGGTTTGCTTATACTATCAGCTTTTGTATCTAAATCATGAACCCATTTTGACTTTATTTTGGTACATGGTGTGATATTTTGTCTAGTTTCTGCCATACTCTTTTCCAGTTTTCCCAGTAGTTTTTTTCAAAGAGTGGGTTCTTATCCCAGAAGCTGGAGTCTTTGGGTTTATCAAATAATAGATTACTATAGTCATTGACTGCTGTGTCTTCATATTTAACCTATTCCACTGATTCACCACTCTATTTCTTAGCCAGTGCCAAGCAGTTTTGATGATTGCTGCTTTATAATACAATTTAAGATCTGGAATTGCTAGGCCACCTTCCTCTGCTCTTCTTTTCATTAGTTCCCTTGATATTCTGGACCTTTTGTTCTTCCAAATGAATCTTGTTATTATTTTTTCTAACTCTATAAAATAATTTTTTGGTAGTTCGATTGGTATGGCACTGAATAAGTAAATTAGTGTTGCTAGAATTGTCATTTTTATTATATTAGCTTGGCCTACCCATAAGCAACTGATCTTTTTCCAATTATTTAGATCTGACTTTATTTGTGTGAAAAGTGTTTTGTAATTGTGTTCATAGAGTTCCTGGGTTTGTTTCAGGAGGTGGACTCCTAAATATTTTATAATGTCTACAGTAAGTTTAAGTGGAATTTCTCTTTCTATCTCTTGCTGTTGGGCTTTGTTGGTAATATATAGAAATGCCAATGATTTATGTGGATTTATTTTATAGCCTGCAACTTTGCTAAAGTTGTTTATTATTTCAAGTAGTATTTTTTGCTTGATTCTCTAGGATTCTCTAAGTATATCATCATGTCATCTGCAAAGAGTGATAGCTTTGTTTCTTCTTTGCCTATTCTAATACCTTCAATTTCTTTTTCTTCTCTTATTGCTACAGCTAATATTTCCAGTATGATATTGAACAACAGTGGTGATAATGGACATCCTTGTTTCACCCCCGATCTTATCGGAAATGCTTCTAGCTTGTCCCCATTACATATGGTGCTTGCTGAAGGTTTTAGATAGATGGTATTTATTATTTTAAGGAAGGCTCCATTTATACCTATGCTTTCTAGTGTTTTTAATAGGAGTGGGTGTTGTATTTTGTCAAAAGCTTTTTCTGCATCTATTGAGATGATCATGTGCTTTCTGTTAGTTTTGGTGATGATATGCTCAATTATGCTGATAGTTTTCTTAATATTGAACCAGCCCTGCATTCCTGGTATAAATCCTACCTGGTCATAGTGTGTTATTCTTGTGATAAGTTGCTGTAATCTATTTGCTAATATTTTGTTCAAAATTTTTGCATCTATATTCATGAAAGAAATTGGTCTATAATTTTCTTTCTCTTTTTTGACTCTTCATGGTTTAGGTATCAGCATCATATTTGTATCATAAAAAGAATTTGGTAAGACTCTTTCTTCACTTATTTTCTCAAGTAGTCTATATAATATTGGAATTAATTGTTCTTTAAATGTTTGATAGAATTCTCTTGTAAATCCATCTGGCCCTGTAGATTTTGTCCTAGGGAGCTCATCAATGACTTGTTCAATTTCTTTTTCTAAGATGGGGTTATTTAAGTATTTTACTTCCTCTTCTGTTAATCTGGGCAATTCATATTTTTGTAAATATGTATCCATTTCACTAAGATTGTCAAATTTGTTGTCATATAGTTGGGCAAAATAATTCCTAATTATTGTTTAATTTCCTCTTCCTTGGTGGTAGCTTCACCATTTTCATTCTTGATACAAGTAATTTGGTTTTCTTCTTTCTTTTTCTTAATTAAATTAACCAAAGGTTTATCTATTTTATTGGTGTTTTTTTTTCATAAAACCAGCTCTTAGTTTTATTTATTAGTTCAATAGTTTTCTTAATTTCAATTTTATTAATTTTTCCTTTGGTTTTCAATATTTCTAATTTGGTGTTTAATTGAGATTTTTAATTTGTTCTTTTTCTAGTTTTTTAGTTGTGTGCTCAATTCATTGATCTCCTTTTTTTCTATTTTATTTATGTAAGCATTTAGAGATATAAAACTTCCCCTAAGAACTGCTTTCACTGCATCCCATTAAGTTTTGGTATGTTGTCTCATTATTATCATTCTCTTGCATGAAATTATTGATTATTTCTATGATTTGTTGTTTGACTCAATCATCTTTTAGGATTAGATTATTTAGTTTCCAATTATTTTTTAGTCTATCTTTCCATGGCCCTTTATTAGATACAATTTTTATTGCATCATGATCTGAAAAGGATGCATTTAATATTTCTGCCTTTCTGCATTGAATTGTGAGGTTTTTATGCCCTAGTACATGGTCAGTTTTTGTGTATATGCCATGTACTGCTGAGAAAAAAGTATATTCCTTTCTAACGCCATTCAGTTTTCTCCAGAGGTCTATCATACCTAAATTTTCTAATGTTCTATTCATCTCCTTAACTTCTTTCTTGTTTATTTTGGGGTTAGATTTAGCTAGTTCAGAGAGGGGGAGGTTGAGGTCCCCCACTAGTTTAGTTCTGCTATTTCTTCCTGTAACTCCCTGAACTTGTCCTCTAAGAATTTGGATGCTATACCATTTGGTGCATATATGTTTAGTAATGACATTACTGCATTGTCTATGGTGCCTTTTAGCATGATGTAGTTTCCTTCCTTATCTCTTTTGATAAGAGCTATTTTTGCTTTTGCTTTGTCTGAGATCAGGATTGCTACCCCTGCTCTTTTTACTTTAGCTGAAGCATAATATATTCTGTTCCAGTCTTTTACCTTTACCCTGTATGTGTCACTCTTTTTCAAATGTGTTTCCTGTAAACAACATATTGTAGGATTAAGGTTTTTAATCCATTCTGCTATCAGCTTCTGTTTTATGGGAGAGTTCAACCCATTCACGTTCACAGTTATGATTACTATTTGTGTCTTTTTCTCCGTCCATTTTCCCCCGTCTATCCTTTTCTGTCTCCTTTCCCCCCCTCACTATTGTTTTGCTTTTGACCACCATGTCCTTCGGTCCCTCCTCCCTTCTATTAGTCCTTTCTCTTTTCTTCCCCTTCATCCTTACTGCTTCTTCCTTCCCTTCTATCTCCCCTCCCTTTTCTTTCCCCTTTTCCCTCCTACTGCCTATAGGACAAGTTTGATTTCTATACCTAGCTGATTATGTGTTATTCCCTTCTTGAGCCAAATCCCCCTTCCCCCAGGGTAAGAGGGGCCTTTCCCATTAATCCCTCAAGCTACCTGGGCTACTGCACTGCTCCTCCCCATCTTTCTTCTGGTTCTGCTGTTCCAGGGTTTTTTCTGGGGTAATATTTTCTGGGTTTTCAGAGGTTGATAGGGGAGGGTGAGAGTGACTATCTTTTTACTCTGCCATCTTGGCTTCTGTAAGTGGAACCTGCCATGGCAAATCTTAAAAATTGATTTGGATCAACACGTTCTATAGGGCTTCAACAAACTATATCACATATGAAAACTAGGCTTGTAATCCTTGCTATCTACACGTATACAAACCAAAGAATTTTAGACTCAAACTTCCAACTAATTGTAAAGATGATAATTGCAGTGTAGAGAAGTATCCAAATTTGAAAGCAATGCTGAAATTTCTCAAAGCTCCAGATAGCATCTTCCTAGAAAGTGAGTGTTTTTGATGTATGACAGGTCTCTTCCAGGATTGTTGATGGATGCTGTGTGTCAGATATTGAAAGTTGGTGGGAGATGGAGGACAATTTGAATTACCCATCCCAGCAGCCCAGAAATCCGAAATCTTTATTTCATTTTGCCCCAGACCACAAGGATCACATCTCTGCTTCTTATCTGAGTTCAAAAAATAAAATCAAAAATTAAACAGGTAATAGCTTGCCTTTAGATAGTGTTTTAGGGTTTGCAGATTTAGATGATACAGATATAGATAAAGTTGCTTTTTCATTTGAGTGTCACAACAAACCAGAACTAGGGTCATAGATTTGGAGGTAGAAGGGAACTTAGAGGTAATTGAGTCCAAGCCCTTCATTTTACAGTTAAGCAAACTAAAGCCCAGAGGGTGAAATGACTTGTTCAAGAGCATACAGCTAGTAGGTGTTCAGAACAGGATTTTACTGAAGGTCTTCCTGACTCAAAAGCCCCATACTCTATTCACTCCACTGTGCTGCCACTCATGTTGTTATTCCTACATCTTTCAGATGAGAAATCTGAGGCTCAGAAAGGTTGAGTGACTTGCCTACTGTCACCAACTGACATCTAAGGTGTTATTAAAACACATCTGACTGAGTGATCAGAGACTGTAACTACAATACCTCATTCATGTCACACTTCTTTAATCAAAGGTTTAATTTTCAAATACAGGCATACCTCATCGTATTGCACTTCACAGATGTTATGGGACTTTTTTTTATAACCCTGTGTCAAGGAAGTCTATTGGTGCCATTTTTCCAACAGCATGTGCTCACATCATGTTTCTCTGTCACATTTTGATAATTCTCACAATATTTCAAACTTTTTCATTTTCATTATCATAATATGTAGTATAGTGATCTGTGATCAGTGATCTTTGATGTTACTGTTGTAATTGTTTTGGGGTGCCACAAACCCTACCCATGTAAGACAGAGAACTTAATAAATATCATGTGCATTCTGACTGCTCTAATTAGTAGTCCTTATCTCTCTCTCTCTCTCTCTCTCTCTCTCTCTCTCTCTCTTTCTCTCTCTCTCTCTCTCTCTCTCCAGGCCTCCCTATTCCCTGACACACATAATATATAAATACTTAAATTGACTAGATTAACAGAAGAGGAAATATAATATTTAAATAATTCTATCTTAGAAAAAGAAATTAAACAAGCCAAAAAATATGAAAAATGTGAAAAAATCCTTAGAACCAGGTGTATTTCCAAGTGACTTCTGTCAAACATTTAAAAAAATAATTAATCCCAAAACTACATAAACTATTTGAAATTTGTTGTGACTACCAAATTCTTTCTACAACACAAATATAGCTTTGAAACCTAAACTGCGGAGACAAAAAATAGAGAAAGAAAACTGTAGACTAATTTCTCTAATAAATATTGATGGACACATTTTAAATAAATTGCTAGTAAGAAGGTGATAGCAATATATCACAAAAAAACATACACTATGACCAAGCTGGGTTTGTACCAGGAATACAGAGTTGGGCCAATATTAGGAAAAGTATTAACATAATTGATCACATCAATAACAAAAATAGCAAAAATCATGTGATTATATCAATAGATATAGAAAAAGCTTTTGAAAAATACAGCATCCATTCCTATTAAAAACACTAGAAAACATAGGAATAAATGAAACCTTTCTTAAAATGATAAATAATATCTATCTAAAATCAAAAACAAGCATTATTTGTAATCTGTATCTGAAAAACTAGAAGCCTCCCCAATAAGATCGGGGGTGAAGAAAAGATGTCCATTATTACCAAAATTAGTCAGTATTATACAAGAAAAGCTGTCTCTAGCAATAATACAAGAAGAAGAAATTGAAGCAATAAGAATAAGCAGTGGGGAAAGAAAGCTATCATTCTTTGCAGATGATATGATGGAACACTTAAAGTACCCCAGAGAATCAGCTAAAAAAAAAAAAAACTAGTTGAAACAATTAACAGCTTTTTTATATTTTATGTTTTTCCCAATAACATATAAAGATAATTTAAACATTCATTTTTTTCAATTTTGAGTTCAAATTCCCTCCCTCCTTCCCTCCCCTCTCTGCTCCCTGAGATGGTAAGAAGTTTGATACAGGTTACACATGTGCAAACATAAATAACAGATTTCCATATTAGTTGTGCTGTGAAAAAAGACATAGACAAAAAAGAAAGAAAAATAAGGAAAGTGAAAAACAGTGTGCTTTGATCTACATTGAGATTCCTTCAATTCTTTCTCTGGAGATGGATAGCATTTTTCATCCTTTGGCATTGTCTTGGATCATTATATTGCTGAGAATAACTAAGTCATTCACAGTTCTTCATTGTACAATATTGCTGTTACTGTGTACAATGTTCTCCTGGTTCTGCTCACTTCACTTTGCATAAGTTTATTTAAGTTTTCCCAGGTTTTTCTGAAATCATCCTACTTGTCAATTCTTGACATTGCACAATAGTATTCCATTACAATCATTTGTCACAACTTGTTCAGCCATTCTCAAATTGAAGGACATCCCCTTAATTTCCAATTCTTTACCTTCACAAAAAGAGCTACTATAAATATTTATGTATATGTTGGTCTTTTTCTCTTTCCTTATCTTTTTGGAATACAGACCTAGAGTGGTATTGCTAGATCAAAGGGTATGCACAGTTGTAGAACCCTTTAGGCATAGTTTCAAATTATTCTTCACAATGGTTAGATCAATGCACAACTCTATCAACAATGCATTAGTGTTCCAATTTTCCCACATCCCTTCCAACATTTATCATTTTTATTTTCTGTCATATGAGACAATCTGATAGGTATGAGGTGTTACCTCAGAGTTCCATTCATCTAATCAACAGAGATTTAAGGCATTTTTTATATGACTATAGAGAGCTTTGATTTCTTCCTCTGAAGACTGCCCGTTTATATCCTTTGACCATTTATCAATTGGAGAATGACTTGTATTTTTTTAAAATTTGACTCAATTTTCTAAATATTTGAGAAATGAGGCCTTTATCAGAGAAAAAAATTCCCAGCTTTCTGCTTTCCAATTAACAACTTTAGGAAAACAGTAGAATATAAAATAAGCCCAAATAAATCATCAGCATTTCTATATATTACCAACAAAACCTAGCAGGAAAAGACAGAAAGAGAAATTTTATGTAAAATAACTGCAAATAGTATAAAATAATTGTGAGTCTACCTACCAAGACAAACCCAGTAACTATATGAATATAATTTTAAAACTCTTCATTCAAATAAATACAGATCTAAAAACTGGAGAAATATTAATTGCTCATGGGTAGACTGAACTAATATAATAAAAATGACAATTCTACCTAAATTAATTTACTTATTTGGTGCCATAACAGTTAAATAAACAAAGAATATTTACAGAGCTAAAAACACCAAAGAATTATTTTATAGAGCTAAAAAAAATCATCTGGAAAAACAAAAAGTCAAGAATATCAAGGGAATCAATAAAAAAATGTAAAGTAAGATGGCCTCGAAGCACCAGGTTTCAAAGGATATTACAACGTGGTAATCTTCAAAATAGTCTGATACTGGCTGAGAAATAGAGTGGTAATAGATAGAATAGATTAGCTACACAATACAGTAGTAAATGACAATAGTAATGTTGTATATGATAAGCCCAAAGATCCAAATTGGGGGGGGGGCAAGAACTCACTATTTGACAAAAATTACTGGGGCAACTGGAAAGCAGTTTGGTAGAAACTAGGCATAGACCAACATCTCACACCATATAACAAGATGAGGTCAAAATGGGTACATGACTTAAAAATAAAGGGTAATATCATAAGCAAAGTAGGGGAGGATGGAAAAATTGTACCTGTCAAATCAATGGATGAGGGAAGAACTTACAACTAAATAAGAGATAAAGATCACAGGAAGCAAAATGGATCATTTTGATTTGGCACAATTTATTCAGCCATTCCTCATGTGTCTAAGAGATAATCTAAGCTATCTTCACAGATTCTAGTCTTAACTTTTCTTTCTCAACTTCCCCCCTGCTTTTAATCCTCCTTTCAGGATCAGAAAATTTGTTTTCCTTGTAATTATTCCTTCATCAGTATTATTATACCTTTTTTCAGATACTTGAAATAAAATCTTATGACCTAAATAAGAAGGGAAACATAACGACGGTCACAAACAAGATTCTGTACTCAATATTGTGATAGTAATACAGCAGTTTTATGGAAGGGACAGAGGCACTCAACTAAAGGGAGGAATGTAATTGTGGTCCCAAACAACTAAATACAGAGTCCAAAATATGAATCGTCTTTTTAAACTGCTTTCACTCCAAAATCCATTCATTTCCTTCAGCATCCCAAAGATTAAGTACACGTTTTGCTCAGTTATATAATAAAGGCAAACAAACTGCACCACAAACATCATAGAATAGCTGTCTATAAAACTAGACCTCTGATATTGGGCTCTAGCTTTATTGCCTTAAGGTCATAATCTTCATCAAGGACTCAAGTTGTCTGAGTAATCTGCAAGTCCTCTTCCTATTGTGCTAAATGCTGGATCCTTAACAACCTCTCCATGTATAAGAGCAAGTAGGGCAACAAACTCCAAATAAGAGTCTCCAATACATTTTCTAACAAGACAAAGGAAAACCTTGTCAAAGTTATAGTTAATTTTGGCTGAAATGTCATAACAATAAAAAAATTCTTCTTACTTTGGAAGACAACAGATTTCACCCTGACTTTTCTTTCCTTAATATCCACTTTGTTGCCACATAATGCTATAGGAATGTTTTCACATATTCATACTAGATCTCCATTCCAGGTAGACACCAGCTTCATGACCTAAGGTAAGTCAATTAACCTCCAGTTACCTCAGTTTCCTCAACTATAAAATGGGGATAAAAATATCACCTACCTCACAGGATTGTTGTGAGGATTAATTGAGATAGCATATGCACAGAATTTTACAAACCTTAAAGTAATATATAAATGCTAATGATGATAAGTATCATTGTTAATGCCCCTATATTCCCTTGTTTCCCTGGGGAGGAAGGGAAAGGAAGGCTAGGGGAAATTATCTCACATAACAAGGGTGAACAAGTAGACATCTATACAAGCAAGGAGGAAGGGATAGGGCAGCTGATACTTGAATCTTACTCTCCTCTGAACTGGTCAAAAGAAGGAAGAATATGTAAATACAGGTGGGTACAGAAATACATTTTACTCAACAGGGGAATAGGAGGGAAAAGGAAGAAGAGGGAGGGAGAATTAGAAGAAAGGTAGAGTAAGGGAAGGATTGCTCCTAAGTGAAACATTCTAAGGATGTACAAAAATATTTGCAGCACCATTTGGGATGGGAATCTAAGGAATATCAATAAATTGGGGAATGTTTGAACAAGTGATGGAATATGAATGTTATGGAATACTACTGTTTTCTGAGCACTGAGCAATAATCAGTGTAATGACCATTAGTAGAGAACTAATGATAAAATACACTATCCACCTCCTGATAAAGAAGTGAAGGACTCAGAATACAGAATGAAACAAATATTTTTAGGACATGGGCAATGGAAAAAATTTCTTATGATTATACATACTTGTAATGGTTTTTGTTTTGCTTGCTTTCTCATTGGGAATCAGGCTGAAGTTAGGAGAAAGGAAAGAAGGCTGATCTTTGAAATAAAATGAAAAAAGAGAGAGAGAGAGAATCAGAGTAAAACATGAAACTTCTCTTAAGGAACATAAAACAGGGAAATTATTCTTATCATCTGTATGGCTCTGAAAATGATTGCTTTTAGTCACATCACAGATTGAGGATATGAAGTGCTGCTGCTTTGTGAATGGAATAGCAGAGAAAGAAAAAATAAGTACACTGCACTAAAAACACTGGCCTCAAAGAAGCTGACTCTACGATAGAAAAAGATGTTAACAAGCCAACAACTGGTTAATCTTGAAAAAGTTTTGTTATTAATATTGCACATGAAACTTGGTTTTATGACAAGTTTTGTCAAGGTGATATATCAAAATAGTACACTTTTTTGAAATCTGAAAAACAAACTTCCAAGAATCAGTAAGGCTAAAACAAAAGAGGGGATATTTGTGGGACATTCAATAAGAGAGATGATGAATGAGAAACATTTGAATAAGAATTGGATGAAGTTTCAATCATTGCAAGGGAATAATATTTTGAAGTTACCCAAAATTCTTGGGAAACTACAAGACAGAATAAAGCTTTCTGCTTTCATTCTAATCTTGGTTGCATTGGTTTTGCTTCTGCAAAAACTTCTTAATATAATGTAATCAAAATTATCCATTTTGCATTTCATAATGTTCTCTATCTCTTGTTTGGTCTCAAATCCTTGCATTCCCCATAGATCTGACAGGTATAACTTGCTCTCCTAATTTGCTTAAAGTAACACCCTTCATGTCTAAATCAAGTACCCATTTTGACCTTATCTTGGTATATAGTGTAAGACGTTGGTCTATACCTAGTTTTCATACCATTTTCCAGTTTTCCCAGAAGTTTTTGTCATATAGTGAGGCCTTATCCCAGAAGCTGGAATCTTTGGGCTTATCAAAAAGTAGATTACTATAGTCATTAACTGTTTAGTATCTTGTATATCTAATTTATTCCACTGATCCATGACTCTATTTCTTCCTCAGTACCAAGTAGTTTTGATGATGGCTGCTTTATAATACAGTTTTAAATCTGGCACAGGTAGGCCACCTGCCCTTAAATTTCTTTTCATTGATTCCTTTGATATTCTGGACCTTTTGTTCTTCCAGGTGAATTTTGTTATTACTTTTTTTTAGCTCTATGAAATATTTTTGGTAGTTTGACTGTGATGTAACAGAATAAGTAAATTAATTTCAAGTATAGCTATTTTTATTACATTAGCTTGGCCTACTCATGAGCAACTGATATTTTTCAATTATTTAGATCTGACTTTATTTGTGTGAAATGTGTTTTGTAATTGTGTTCATATGGTTCCAGGGTGATCTTGGCAGGTAGACTCCTGGATATTTTTTATTGTCTAAAGTTATTTAAAATGGAATTTCTCTTTCTATCTCTTATTGCTGGGCTTTGTTGATAATATATAGAAATGCTGATGATTTATGTGGATTTATTTTAAATCCTGTAACTTTGCTAAAGTTGTTAATTATTTCAAGTAATTTTTTAGTTGATTATCTAGGATTCTCTAAGTATATCATCATATTGTCTGCAAAGAGTGATAGCTTAGTTTCTTCTTTGTGTATTATAATTCCTTCGATTTCTTTTTCTTCTCTTATTGCTAAAGCTAACATTTCTAGTACTATATTGAATAACAGGGGTGATAATGAACATCTTTATTTCACCCCAATCTTATTGGGAAAGCTTCTAGCTTATTCCCAATACATATGATGCTTGCTGATGGTTTTAGATACATACTACTTATCATTTTAAGGAAAATTCCATTTATTCCTATGATCTCTGCTGTTTGTACCAGGAATGAGTGCTGTATTTTGAAAACCTTTTTCTGCATCTATTGAGATAATCATATAATTTCTGTTAGTTTTGTTATTGATATGGTCAATTATGCTGATAGTTTACTGAATATTGAAACAGCCCTGCATTCCTAATGTAAATCCTCCCTGGTGATAGTGTATTATCCTCATGATAAATTGATGTAATCTCTTTGCCCATATTTTATTTAAAACTTTTGTATCAGTATTCATTAGGGAAATTAGCCTGTAATTTTCATTTTCTGTTTTGGCTTTTACTGATTTAGGTATCAGTACCCATATTTGTGTCATAAAAAGAATTTGGTAGGACTCCACCTATTTTTCCAAATAGTTTATATAGTATAGGAATTAATTGTGCTTTAAATGTTTGGTAGAAATCACTTGTAAATTCATCTTGCCCTGGAGATTTTTTTCTTAAGGAGTTCATTAACGACTTGTTCAATTTCCTCTTCTAAAAGGGGGTTAAGTGTTTTCTTTCCTCTTCCATTCATCTGGGCAATTTATATTCATCCATTTCACTTAGATTGTCAGATTTATTGGCATATATTAGGACAAAATTGTTCCTAATTATTGCTTAAATTTCAACTTCAATGGTAGTGAATTCACCCTTTTCATTTATGACACTGGCAATGTGGTTTTCTTCTTTCTTTTTTTAAACAAACTAACCAAAGGTTTATCTATTTTATTGGTTTTTTTTTTTTCATAAAACCAGCTTTTGGTTTTATTTAGTAGTTCAATAGTTTTCTTACTTTCAATTTTATTAATCTCTCCTTTGATTTTCAGAATTTCTAATTTGGAATTTAGCTGAGGATTTTAAATGTGTGTTTTTTCTAGATTTTTTAGTTACATGTGCTTTATCTGCTCTTTTTCTATTTTATTCATGTAAACATTTAGAGATATAAAATTACCCCCAAAGGACTGCTTTGGCTGCATTCCATAAAGTGGTAGGTTGTCTCATTATTGTCATTCTCTTTGATATAATTATTTATTGTTTCTATGACTTGTTGTTTGACCCACTCATTCTTTAGGATTAGATTATGTAGTTTCCAATTCATTTGTAATCTATCTTTCCATGGCCCTTTATTACACGTAAATTTTATTGCATCATGAACTGAAAAGGATCGATTTAATATTTCTGCCTTTCTGCATTTAAATGGGAAGTTTTTATGCCCTAACACATGGTCAGTTTTTGTGTAGGTGCCCTGTACCCCTCCTTTCTATCCCCATTCAATTTTCTCCAGAAGCCTATCATATCTAACTTTTCTAAAAATTCTATTCATCTCCTTAACTTTTCTCATTTATTTTGTGGTTAGATTTGTCTAGTTCTGAGAGGGGGAGGTTGAAGTGCCCCAGTAGCATAGTTTTGCTGTCTATTTTTTCCTGTAACTCACTTAACTTCTCCTCTAAAAAAATGAATACTATGCCAGTTGGTGCATATAGGTTTAGTATTGATATCACTTCATTGTCTATGGTGCCTTTTAGCAAGATGTAGTTTCCTTTCTTATCTCTTTTAATTAGATCTATTTTTGCTTTTGTTTCATCTGAGATCAGGATTGATACCACCCCTTTTTTTTTTTACTTCAGTCTTTTACCTTTATTCTGTGTGTATCTCTCTGCTTCACGTGTGTTTATTGTAAACAACATATTGTAGGATTCTGGTTTTTAATACACTCTGCTATCTGCTTCCATTTTATGGGAGAGTTCATCCCATTCACATTCATAGTTATAATTATTAACTGTGTATTTCCCTCCATCCTATTTTCCCCCAGTTTATACTTTTCTCTCTCCTTTCCCTCTGTCCCTCCTCACCAGTGTTTTACTTCTGAGCACCACCTCCCTCAATCTTCCCTCTTTTCTATCAGCCCCCCTCCCTTTCCTTTCCCCTTTCTCCTCCTACTTCTGCCCTCCCTTCTATCAACCCCACTCCTTTTCTTTTTCCTTTCCCCTCCTACTACCCTATAGGGTAATATAAATTTCTGTACACAATTATGTATACTATTACCTCTTTGAGCCAAATCTGATGAGAGTAATGTTCAAGCAATGCTCACACCCTCCCTTCTTTCCCTCCATTATAATAGGTCTTCTATGCCTCATCATGCAATGTAATTTACCCTATTCTGCCTCCCCCATCCTATTCTCCCAATACAATCATTTTTTTCACTCCTTAATTTTTTATGTCATCACATCAAAGTCAATTTACACCCATAACCTCTGTCTACGTATACTCATTCTAACTGCTCTAATAGAGATACAGTTCTCAAGAGGTACAAGTATCATATTCTTATGTAGGGATATTAACAGTTTAACTGTATTGAATAACATGTTTTACCCCATTTGGCTTTTTGTGTTTCTCTTGGGTCTCTTATTTTAAGATCTAATTTTCTGTTAAGCTCTGGTCTTTTCATCAGAAAACTTTGAAAGGCCCATATTTCATTGAATGTCCATCTTTTCCCCTGAAAGATTATGCCCAATTTTTCTGGGTAGTTGATTCTTGGTTGTAAACCAATCTCCTTTGCCATCTGGAATATCTTATTCCAAGCCCTCTACTCCTTTAATATCGAAGCTGCTAAGTCCGGTCTAATTCTGACTGTGGCTCCATGATATTTGAATTTTTTTCATTCTTACTACTTGCAGTATATTCTCCTTGATCTGATAATTCTAGAATTTGGCTATAATATTCCTTAGAGTTTTCATTTTGGGATCTCTTTCAGGAGGTGATTGGTAGATTCTTTTGTTGATTAATTTGCCCTCTGATTCTAGGACCTCAAGGCAGTTTTCCTTGATAATTTCTTAAAAGATGCTGTCCAGGCTCTTTATTTGATCATGGCTTTTAGGAAGTCCAATAATTCTTAAATTATTTCTCTTGGATCTCTTTTCCAGGTCAGTTGTTTTTCCAATGAGGTATTTAACATTTTCTTCTATTTTTTTCATTTTTTTCATTTTGTTTGATTGATTCTTGATGTCTCATGGAGTCATTAGCGTCTACTTACCCAATTCTAATTTTTAAGGAATTATTTTCTTCAGTTAACTTTGTACCTCCTTTTCCATTTGGCCAATTGTACTTTTTAAGGAGTTATTTTCTTCAGTGTATTTTTTTCCATTTGTCCAATTGTATATTTTAAGGAATTGTTTTCTTCACTCAACTTTTATCTTCCCTTTTCCAGGCCATTGGTTCTTTCTTGCATAACTTTCATTTCTTTTCCCAATTTTTCTTCTACCTCTCCTATTTGATTTTTAAAATTGTTTTGAGCTCTCCAAAGAAGGCTTTTTATCTAGAGACCAATTCATCTTCCCCTTTGAGGCTTACATGTAGGCATTTTGACATTGTTGTTCCTTCTGAGTTTATGTTTTGATCTTCCCTGTTGCCACAGTAGCTTTCCATGGTCAGGGCTCTTTTCCGTTTTTTGTTAATTTTTTAAACTATTTTGTCACTTTTAAAGTTGAGCTGTGTTTCTGGGGCACAGACGGGCACTGCCTCAAATTTCTTGTGCTATGGGCCAGAGGCCTGATCACTAGCTTTCTGTGACCAGGGCCTCTGGTGCTGACAGCTTGCCCACTGTGCTAAGGTGACCCAACCTAGTTCTGCCTGTTGTACTGTGGGTTCCTGAGCTGGCAGTTTGCCTTCTGGGCTGAGGATAGAGACCTCCTAGCTGCCACTACCCTTCTGAGCCAGCACTGAGGGACCTCAGTTGTTGATATCTCCTGTGGTTTACAGTCTCCTGCTGGTTTTCCCAGACACCATCTGCACTAATTTGTGCTTCCCCTTTACCCAAATGAGACAGACCTTTCCTAAAGTCTTTCTAAGTTATCTTAAGCTGGAAAATTGCCTCATTCTATCTATATGTAGGTTCAGTCACTCCAGAATTCATTTAGATCATTGGTTTAATGTTGTTTCTGAGATCAACTTCCTGGCTTTTCTCTGCCATCTTGGCTCTGTCTGATGCAAAAAATCTTAAATAAAATACCAGCAAGGACCTTGAAGCAATATATCACAAACATCATACACTATGAAGAGGTGGAATTTGTACCAGATATACAGGACTGGCTCAATATTAGAAAAACTATAAACCTAGTAGACCATATCAATAACAAAAGCAACAAAAATCGTATGATTATATCAATAGATGCAGAAAGCTCTTTTGACAAAATGCCATGCCCATTTCTATTTAAAAAAAACACTAGGGGGGCAGCTAGGTGGCACAGTGAATAGAGCACCAGCCCTGAAGTCAGGAGGACCTGAGTTCAAATCCAGCCTCAGACCAAACACTTGACACTTACTAGCGGTGTGACCCTGAGCAAGTCACTTAACCCCAATTGCCTTAAAAAAAAAAACACTAGAAAGCTTAGGAATTAATGGAATACTCTTAAAATGATAAGTAGTATCTATCTAAAATCAAGAGCAAGGATTATCTATAATGGGAATAAACTAGAAGCCTTCTCCACAAGATTAGGGGTGAAGCAAAAATGTCCATCATCACTATTGCCATTCAATACTGTACTATAATGGCTAGCTTTAAAAATAATACAAGAAAAAGAAATGGAAGGAGTAAGTATAGGCAATGAGAAAACAAAACTATCTTTTTTGCAGATGATTTGTTAATTTACTTAGAAAACCCTAGGGAATAAACTAAAACAACTAGCCAAAACAATTAACAACTTTGGCAAAGTTGTGGGATATAAACTAAGCCCACATAAATCATCAGCACTTCTATGTATTACCAACAAAACCCACAGAAAGAGATAGAAAGAGAAATTGTTTTTAAAATAATTCCAGACAGTATAAAATGATTGACAGTGTACCAAGACGCACACAGGAACTATACAAACACAATTATAAAACACTCTTCATACAAATACAGATCTAAACAATTGGAGAGGGGCAGCTAGGTGGTACAGTGGATAGAGCAGTGGCTCTGGAGTCAAGAGGACCCGAGTTCAAATCCAGCCTAAGACACTTGACACTTGCTAGCTGTGTGACCTGGACAAGTCACTTAACCCCATTAGCTAGCCAAAACAACAACAAACAATTGGAGAAATATTAATTGCTCCTACTTAGGCCAAGCCAATATAATAAAAATGATGATAGTAGTTAAATTAATTTACTTATTAAGTGCCATACCAGAGAGCCAGGGGAAAAATAATTTAAAATTTATCTAGAAAAACAAAAGTTCAAGAATATCAATAGAATTAATTTCTTAAAAATGTAAAGGAAGTTAGCCTAGTACTACCAGATCTTAAACTACACTACAAAGTCATAATCATCAAAACAAATCTGGTACTGAATTAAAAAAAAAAAAACATGAAGTGGCTGATCAATGGAATAGATTAAGTATACAATATACAGAATTAAATGACAATGGTAAACTCATGTTTGGTAAACCCAAAGATCTCAGCTATTGGGGCAAATTTGTGGAAAATTTTTATAAGAAGTTGACTAACAAAACTGCAGGGAAAACTAGAAAGTACTCTGGCAGAAACTAGGCATAGAACAATATCTCACACCATGTGCCAAGATAAACTCAAAATGGAAACATAATACATACATAAAGGGT
Source organism: Vombatus ursinus (assembly GCF_900497805.2). NCBI lineage: Eukaryota > Metazoa > Chordata > Mammalia > Diprotodontia > Vombatidae > Vombatus > Vombatus ursinus. Next base: position 43,483 of record NW_020947521.1, on the reverse strand, counting down.
GATACAATTAGGGGAACATGGAAAATTTTGCCTGGCAGATCTATGGATAAGGGAAGATTTTATAACTGAACAAAAGACAGAAAGGAGCATGTGAAGTAAAACAAATAATTTTGATTACAATATTAAAAAGCTTTTGCACACACAAAATCAATGTAGCCAAAATTAGAAGGAAAACAGGAAACTGGGGGAAAATTTACAGCAAGTATCTCTAATAAAGGTCTCATTTCTGAAGTACACAGAACTATGAAAAATTATAAAAACTAATACATGCCCAAAAGATATGAAAAGGCAATCTTCAGAAGAAAAAAACAAAACTTTCAATAATCATATAAAAATGCTCTAAATCACTAATAATTACAGAAATACAAATTAAACCAGCTCTGAGATACCACTTCACACTCATCAGATGAGCTAAAATGATTGGAAGGGAAAATGACAAATGCTGAAGGGGATATAGAAAAATAGGTATACTAATGCACTGATGGAGCTGTGACCTAATCCAACCATTCTGGACAACAATTTAGAACTATGTCCAAAAGCCTATAAAAGTGTGTGTACCTTTCTTACCCAGCAAGAATGCTACTTGGTCTTTACCCTCAAAGAGGTAAAAAAAATAAAAAGACGTATATGTACAAAAATATTTATAGCAACTCCTTTTATGGTGGCAAAGAATTAAAAACTCAAGTGATTCCCATCAATTGGGGAATGGATGAATCGGTTGTGTTATATGATTGTGATGGAATATAATTATGACACAAGAAATTTGAAGAGAACATTTCAGAAAAACCCAAGAACACTTACATGAACTGATGATGAAAAGTGAAGTAAGTAGAACTAGGAGAACATTGTATACAGTAACAACAATAATGTAATAACAATCAACTCTGAAAGACTTAGCTACATTGATTAATACAGTGATCTATAACAGTTCCAAAATAGACATGATAAAAAAAAATTACAACCACCACTAGAGAGAATTGATGGACTCAGAATACAGACTGAAGTATGTTTTCTTCATTCATTTTCCTTGCTTTTTTTGCAACATGACTAATGTGGTAATAGGGTTTGTATGACTTTGTATGTATAATGTATATTTTATTTCTTGCTTTCTAAGTGGTTAAAGGAGGGGTGAAGGAAGGAAGAGAATTTGGAACTGAAAATAAAAATAGGATATTTAAAACATATAAAGAGAAGATATGGTTGAACATTTAGCATGTAACTTACGTGGCTACCAAAAATTTCAAAGAAAACACTGGGAAGATTCTGGGAAGATCATGGAGTAGGTCAGAAAATTCCAAGCTCTCAAGATTCGTCCCACCCTGCAAAAGAGATGAAATAGCACCTCAGGGCAAATATTGAGCAGTAAAAATAAATAAGAATAGGGGCAGAACAGTGGTCCTCCTGGCACTATCAGAGGATATCTGAAGAAAAGTCCCAGGAGAGGTCTGGTCCACATGAAGAGTAAACATCTCCAGGCTAGGTCCTAGGTCCACTTAAACAACAAGCAGAAAGCCCTAAGGTTAGCTGGGTTGGAAAGCTGCCTCGACCTCAGCTGCAGGAACTTTCACACCTGGAACAGTGAGGAGTGTTGAGCATCTGAGCCAGGGAAGATTGAGGGAACCTCTGCTGACAAGGAAGGTCAGAACCAACTGTGTGGCAGAGACAGGGCCAGGAATGAGAAGGAACCAGCACACACACCTGTGAGTGCAGGGGCAGTGAAGAGGAGACTTTGCTGGCTGTGGGCACTTACAGGAGACTGGAGGACTTGGTTTCCATTCCAAACCAGAGGGAAGAACTGAAGGAGGATCTGAGGCCAGAGGCACCATCCCCCATGCCCCAGGACTAGAGGTGGTTATAAAAAACTGAGCTACTACAAATAAAAAAACAATGCAAAGGAGAAAAAAATTCAACCACAGAGTTGCTCTGGAAATAGAGGAGACCAGGGTTTGTCTTTGGAGGACACTGAAGCAAAGAAACCCTCTTTTACCCCTAAGAGTAATGTCAAATGGTCAACTGCTCAAAAGGAATTCATAGAAGAATTTTTAAAATACTTTTAAAATCAAATGAAGAAGATTGAGGAAAAAAATATAAAAAATAAGAACAATCCAAGAAAAACAAGATTATGAAAAGAAAGTTAACCAAAGGAGGTTCAGACTCTTGAGAAAGAAAACAACTCCTTGAAAATCCAAATTGGACAAGGGGAAGTTAATGAAGTTATAATAAAACAAAATATAAAAAATGAAAAAATAGAGAAGAATATATAAGAATAAGAAAAACAACTGATCTGAAGAACAGATGAAGATTAGAAAACATAAGAATAATTGGACAACCTGAAAGCTGTGATCAAAAAAAGAATCTTGATATAATAATACAAGAAATAATTAAAGAAAATTGTCCTGAAGCATTAGAACAAGAGGGGAAAATAGAAATAGAAAAAAAAATCCACTGATCATCACCTGAAAGAGATCCCAGGATGAAAACCTACAGGAATATCATAGCCAAATTTCAAAACTTCTAGGTTAAGGAGTCAAAAATATTATGAGCAAGAAGGGGGAAAAAAATTTAAATTATGGTAGTGGCACAATTAGAATTACATAAGACCTAGCAGTGCTGACATTAAACGACCACAGGTCTTGGAATGCAATATATTGAAGAGGAAAACAACTGGGGTTCCTTCTGAAAATATCATAGCCAGCATAATTCTGAATGAAAGTATGGACATTTAATGAACTTCCAGACTTTCAGGATTTTGGTTTTTTTAAATGAAATTAATAGAATATTTGATATGCAAGAACCAAGAGAAATGTAAGGTACACACCAAAGACTAATTGCAAGAGATTCAATAAGGACAGACTGTTTACCTTTTATGTATGTAAAATGTAAAACTTATGTCTAAGATTGTTTTTTAGTAATTGGGAAGTTTGTTAAGAAAGATTGGGGTAGACCTGAGTATGATATGACTTTAAAAAGTTAAACTATTTAGGAACAGCTAAAAACAGTAATTATTTTATACAAAGGAGGTGCAAGAGTAAGAACCAACACAGAGGAATTAGATGGGGGAGAAGGGCTGTTAGTTCTGGAAACCTACTTTCATGGGGAATGGGTTCAAGAGGGAATGATAAATATATATATGAAGTCTTCTAAACTCAGAAAGAAATAAAAGCTAAGGGGATAGGGAGGGGAAAAGGATAAGGGAGCCATCTTTAGAGGGGAGGTGGAGGGAATAGGTCAAAGGAAGGTATGGGGGGTGTTTTGGGGGGAACTGGTTGAAACTAGCTTGGAAAACCACCATGTGCCCTGGCATTCTACAGCAACCAAGTCTCCCAGTGCCTCAGCAGAACTAAGGGAAGCAGTGCTCCAAGGGGCCCCAGGTGGATAAACATAGTGCAACATCCATCTGAAAGGAGCTGAAGAAAGCAAAAGGAAGGAAAGGCCCAGGTGAGCAGGAAATCTCCAGGAGCCACACTACCCAATCCTACCCCTAGAGTTCCAGTGTTGCTGATTCCAGCCCAACACCAGGTAAGCTGCCGGAACCCTACAGCCTCCAACTTCCAACACTGGAGGTCCCAGCACACAAAGCCAGTAACCAGGCCCTAGGCTTCCAATACAAGAAGGTTGGGTCAGTGTCCTCTGCTCTCCAGCAGGAGAGCTCAATGTCTTTAAAGGCCAGGAAGTAAGCAAACACCATGAGCAAAAAGAAACATATGATAGATTCTTATTATGGGAAGAGTGAAGATCAAGGCAGAAATTCTGAAGAGGACAACATTGTCAACAAACCCACATCTGGAACCTCAAAAGGGAATATGAACTGTTCTGAAGCCCAAAAAGCTTTCTTAAAAGAGCTCAAGAAGAATTTTGAAAGTCAAATGAGAGCGGTAGAAGAAAAAATGGGAAAAGAAATGAGAGATATGCAAGAGAGAGTCAATAGCTTGAAAAGGAAGGACAAAAATTAACTGTAGAAAACAAGTCCTTAAAAAACATAATTGGCCAACTAGAAAAAAGTACAATGAAGAAAACAAGTCCCTAAAAAGTACGATTGGCCAAATGGAGGAGGTACAAAATCAAATAGAAGAAAACAATTTGTTAAAAATTAGAACTGGGCAAATGGAAGCTAATGACTCTATGAGAGACCAAGAATCAGTCAAACAAAAACAAAAGAATGAAAAAGTAGATGAAAATGTAAAATACCTCATTGGTAAAACAACTGACCTAGAAAATCGATCCAGGAGAGAATTTAAAAATTATTGGTCTACCTGAAAATCACAGTGGAAAAAAGAGCCTGGACAGTATCTTTCAGGAAATCATAAAGGAAAACTGCCCTGAACTCCTAGAACCAGAGGGTAAAATAGCCATAGAAAGAATCCACCAATCACCTCCTGAAAGAGATCCTAAATTGAAAATGCCAAGGAATATAGTAGCCAAATTCCAAAATTACCAAGTCAAAGAGAAAATACTGCAAGCAGCCAGAAAGAAACAATTCAAATATCATGGAACCACAGTCAGGATTACACAGGACCTTGCAGATACTACATTAAAAGACCATAGAGCATGGAATATGATATTCCATAAGACAAAGGAGCTTGGATTACAACCAAGGATCAACTACCCAGCAAAAATGAGCATGATCTTTCAGAGAAGGAGATGGATATTCAATAAAATAAGGGACTTCCAAACCTTCCTGATAAAAAGACCAGAGTTCAACAGAAAATTTGATCTTCAAATACAAGACTTAAGAAAGACACAAAAAGGTAAACAGGACAGAAAGAAACAACATGCTATTAATAAGGGCAAACTGTTTACATCCGTACAAGGGAAGGTGACACTTGTAACCCTTGAGAACTGTATTGTTATTATGCCATGTTAAAGGGGTACACATAAAGTGGGTGGGTATAAGTTGACTTTGATGTAATGATAAAAAAATCTAATCAAGTGGGTTAATTGGATCCAAGTAAGTGGATTAATCTGATCTAAGAAAATGTACTGAGAGAAAAGGAAAGGAGGAGGCAGACAAGGGTAAATTACATTACAGGAAAAGGCACAAAAACCTGTTACAGCAGAGGGAAAGAAGGGAGGGAGATGAACATTGTCTGAACCTTACTCTCATCAGATTTGACTCAAGAAGGGAATAACATAATCAGTTAGGTACTAATATTGATAGACTTAACCCTTCTCAGCAATACAAGGATCTAAGACATCTCCAAAACACCTCATGATGGGAAGTGCTATCCCCATCCAAAGAAAGAACTATGAAGTTTGAATGCAGATCAAAGCATACTATTTGCTATTTTTTCCTTCTGTTGTGTTTTCTTTCCTCTTTCTGGTGGTTCCTCCTATTGGTTCTAATTCTTACTTACAACATCACTAATGTGAAAATGTTTAATAGGAATGTATATGGATAGCCTATGTCAGATTGAGTGCCATCTTGGGGAGGGAAGGGAAGAAAAATTTAAAACTCAAAAGCTTATGGAAGTGATTGTTGATAAATCAAAATAAATTAATTAAAATGTTTTGGTATTTTAAAAAAGAATTTTATCACTATTAAGGCAGTTAGAAGGATTATACATAGACAGAAGACACAGGGATAAGTTGAATATTATAGAATGACATTAAAAAAATAAGGGATGAGAAATAGGAATGTACTACTAGGAGAAGAGGGAAGGGTGAGGTAGAGCAGAATAAATTATCTCACATGAAGAGGTGTGAAAGAGCGATTACAGTGGAGGAAAAGATGGGGGTGGGCAATTCTTGAACCTTACTCTCATTGGAATGGCTCAAAGAGGGAATAACATACATGATCAATTGAGTATAGAAATCTATCTTATTCTATAGGGAAGTAGGAGGGCAGGGGGATAAAAGAAGTGGGGAGACTGATAGAAGCAAGGGTAGATTAGGGGAGGCAGTGGTCAGAAGCAAAACACTTGTGCACATGTATAACATATCAAATAGCTTATTGTCTCAGGAAGGGAGGAAGGGGAAGGAGGAAGGGAGAGAATCTGGAACTCGAAATTAAAAAAAAACTTTAAAATTGTTTTTACATGTAATTGAAACATAATAAAATATTATTTTAAAAGTAATATATTAAAAAAAAGAATATCTCCCTCTGGCATCCAAGGTACTTCCTCCTTCCACCTTCTCCCTCCAACTACTTGATCACCTCCAGCAAGAAAAGAGTAAATCCCAAAGAGACCAGGTTCCCATATTCTCTATATTACATCCCTGTACCTTTCCTTCTGAGAAGAGTCCAAGTGCACCCACTCCTCCAACGTGAAGTCCATAGCCATATCCTTAAATACCAGATTACTGGTGATTCTCAGCTGTCAGAAGCATGGGGGCCATGCTCTCCTTCTCACTAAGGCCTCTTCTCTGGCAAAGGCAGAAACTAGAGCCAAATAGCCCATGAGATATGGCCCCAGTGTCAGCAAACCATCATGAGAAAGAGGGATAGGACTGTTCTCTTTTAATTGGGACAATTAGGAGCAAGATCAGAGGTAATAAAAAAGATACTTATGGGGAAGCTCTGTGGCACAGTGGATAGAACACTGGCCCTGATGTCAGGAGTATTTGAGTTCAAATCCAGGCTCAGACCAAATACTTGACACTTACTAGCTGTGTGACCCTGAGCAAGTGACTTAACCCCAATTGCCTAAAAATAAAAAAAAAGAATTAAAAATTTAGAAAATACTTAAACTGAATGTGGAGAAAACTTTCTAAAAAGGGATGTTCCCCAAAGCAGAAAAGATTGTCTCAGGAGATAATGTCTAGTTCACAGGAAGACTTGAAGGAAAGGCTGGATAGCTCCTTCTGAGTGAGGTTGGAGTGGTATTGGTTCTGGGATTTGGGTGTCAGCTAAGATCTATAAGGAATCCAACTCTGAGATTCTGGGAAGGTGTGATTTTCCAGAGTTCATATTTCCCACAGGTGTGGGAAGGGGAGTGTTCAGAAGCTGATATAAATTTCAGAGGAGCCAGAGCCTGAGAGGCAGACCTTCATGGAGTTAGAACCTGGCAAAGACAGTACAGCAGGGAAGCTGAAAAATCCAGCCTTTGAAGGGACATGGAGAACAGTGACACCTCTGTCACTGAAGTAGGAGCAAAGACTGAATGGAGACTGTTCAAGTGTGTGCAGGACCTTCTGACCTGCCTAGTCTGTGGGGGCTTCTTCAGTGACCCTGTAACAGAGCATTCTGGCAACACCTTCTGCCAGGATTGCCTTTCTCAAGAATCCCAGCCTCCATACCTCCTCTGTACCAACTGGAAGATGTAGAACATGGTACAGATGGCCAAGCAGCTGAAGCCATTTCATGAGGAGACCCAGTCCATCCTAGAGGGATGGAGCACCAAGCATCAGGAATACTTGAGGTTTTTCTGTAGAGAAGACAATGAGAAAATCTGCCTGGTGTGCAGGTACTCCAGCCTTCATAAGGGCCATAGGCTGACCCCGCTGCAAGAATTAGACACAAAACAAGAGGCAGATACAGAACGGAGTAAGTCTGTTTCCTGAAAGGAGCCTGCAGTGCGCCAAATCTTGCTCACTCTCAGATGCCTTTGCAAGTGTTCCCTAGCTGACCTTGCTGAGCTGTGCACCCCAAACCGGCCTAAACCATACTTGTAGTCAACTGTTCCAACAAAACATCCTGCTTCTGTGTTTCACTTGTTCCTGGGAAGACTGGTCATTCTTTTTCCTGAGCCCTCCCCACTCTTCCCCTTTGTGGTTTTCAAGCATAAATCTCCCCAACCTCTCCTGGGCTGTGGCTCCTTTGTAATTTGTACTGGGGTGCCTCAGGACTAGTGTCTCATATTGGTCCTAATAAAACTTTTCTACTGTCAAAAAAAAGAAGGGTGTTTAGATTTTAGGGAATAGGAGAATAAGGGAAGAATCCTTACAGAGAGGATAGATTAAATAATAGGAGAACAAGGTAGAGGATAGAAGTAAAGTAGAGTAGTTAGGAAAGATAGAAAATAAGAGATATGCACAAACATAAAAACAAAAATCAAAAGTAGAATTTGTTAGGGAAAGTATATGTCTATATATGTATGTATATGTATATAAATATATGTGTACCTTTGTATCTATATCTACATATAAACATATCTGCACTTAATTGTAGCCTTCAGAGGGTGGGGAGAAGGGGGTGAAAAAGAAAAAAGTAAAAAGGGAACAGGAGAGAACAAAAGAAAACTAACAAGGAAGCAAAGATGCAATGCGTAGTACTTATATAGGCTTTCTTGAAATAGAAATTTATTGCTATATATTTTTAATACAATCTTACATTCTGCTGTGCACTTGACATGCTTTATTCTTTTCTTCTTCAGTACTTAAGTTTTAATATTTAAGTTGATAATATGTTTCTTTTTCTTTTCATATTGTGTATTTGTTTCAGTAATGAAAAAAAAGGAAAAAAAAAGAGAAGTCTGAACTCAACATTCCAATAAAAATTAGTATGATTGACTCTACTCAACACAATGTTTCTTCTACTTAGGAAGTTTCCATTTCAGGACACAATAATAAATACTTCATGTGCTCCATAGATTTGGCCAAGTGGACTCCAACAATGCTTCACATTGTTGCCTGGCCATCTCCTCAAGAGCATCCTTGCTATCATATGTGCAACATACCCCACCACACCTGTGGGGCAGTTCTGAAACCATAAACAAAATAATACTGTTCTTGCTATGGAAAGGTCTGTCAATTTACTCTCCCAAACCTCAAGTCACCATCATTATGTAATATCTGTTAGAGTAATTAGTTCATTGTAAGCCTATGAGGTGCTTTGATGTCTTCAAAGATCTATATAGTTCCCTCCTTTTCAGTTTTAGGGATTTAGTTTTATATGAAAAGTTATGATTTCAGTCACAATTTCTCCAAGTCCCCAATTAGGAGAGTTGCTAACATACCAAAGACAATGCCAGGGTCATCATCTCTGCACCCAGGTTGACATGAATCTATGACAGCTTGGACCTGTGGTTACTTCAACCTTTGTCTATTCTGTCTTGTTCTTGGGTGTAGGGTTACAGATGGCTGAGACCTTGTGAGTTTCAAAAAGCCTGAAGAGCAAGCTGCCAGAGATTTGGAAACTGGAATCTCTACTACAGTCTGTGAGCAGCCAATTCTTCTCCATCAGCACAGCCCTAACAAGAGATCAGAACCCATTCCAGGAAGTATTGACTTCACAGGCAAGATGCCACACACCTACAAGCAAGAAACAGATTATCCATTAGCTGATGCATTTGGAAATTAACTTGATGGAGTAAATGCTTTGTAGCAACTGCTTTAGGTTTGAGTCTACCCTCTGGAAACTGAGGTGGTATAGGGGAGAGTATGCCAGTGGGACACAGGAATGGTTTTGTATTGATGTTTCTTAGTTAAATGACAATAGAGAACTAATCACTGCATGAAATGATAATATTGAGGAGATATGAACTGCCATTGGAGATAGATATTGGGGAAAACACACCCAAGAGCAGAGAATTGTTCAAACTAATAGAAAAAACAGCACAATGTATTAAAGTTACCACAAGAACCTTGAGGAAAGATGTAGTCAGGCTTGCTCTGTGGACACTGACTAATCACTGTGACTGTGAGTATGGAAAAGGACCTCAAGGGTCTATATGAATGGCAAAATAATATAAAGGGGAATTATGAAGGAAAAAGAGAGAGAGACAAGCACTGTCAGATTTCATATTATTTTCTGAAGTGATTATGATCAAAGTATACTATAAAGTTACTATTTCTCAAATTATCTCATGCTAACTAAAAGGCAGAAAGGCAGAACAACAGAACAGAATAAGCAAAAAAAAATTATTTTTCCCTTTTAAAATTTTATTATTTATTTATTTTTAACATCCTTTTCAAATTCTCATCTTCCAGCCTTCCTCTTCCACTGAGAAGGCAAGCAATATATCAATTATACATGTGAAATCATGCAAAACACGTATCCATATTAACTGTATCACAAAAAAGGAAAAGTAAGAAAATTATGCTCCTATTTGCACTCAGAGTTCATCAGTCCTCTCTCTAAAACTGGATGGCATTTTTTCATCATGAGACCTTTGAAGTTGAGTCATCTTGGATCGTTATATTGATCAGAGTAGCCCGATCTTTCACAGTTGATGATCATTACAACAGTGTTATTATTGTACAATGATGTCCTGGTTATTCTCATTTCATTTTGCATCAGTACACATAGGTCTTGCCATGTTTTTTCTGAAACCAGCTCCTTCATCCTTTCTTATAGTACAACAGAACTCCATCACAATTATAAGCCATAATTAGTTCAGCCATTCCCCAATTAATGAGTTTTCCTCCAATTTCTAATTCTTTGCCAACACAAAAAGAACTGTCATAAATATTTTTGTACAAGTACATTTTTTATATTTCTGTACATTTTTCCTTTCTCTTTGATTGCTTTGGAGTACACACCTAGTAGTAGTATTGCTTGGTCAAAGGATATACAGAGTGTTACAGCCCTTTTATCATAGTTCCAAAATGTTTTTTTGAATGGTTGGATCAGTTCACAACTTCACCAACAGTTTCTTAGTGTGCCTATTTACCCTCATCTCCTGCAGTATTTGTCATTTCTGATAGGTGTGAGGTGGGACCTCAGAGTTGTTTTAATTTGCATTTCTCTACTCCATAGTGATTTTGATCTTTTTCATGTAACTATAGATATCAGACACATCAATAAATAACCATCACACAAAACTGTAATACGGTAAAGATATACGAAAGTGGTTCATACAAGTAATGTGCTCTGAAAATACAGAAGAAGGAAGTCAGGGATCCCTTCATGGAGCTGCAGGTATCAGAGCTTGGTCTCAGAATCAGTAGGATTTCAACAGAAAGAGATGGGGTTGGGATGACAGAGATTTTAAATAACCTGACACTAGGTTGGGTCAGAAAAAGCCTGGGCGTCTGTCACTACAGCAAATTTAGCTCCTATTTGAAGCACTTGGTCAGTTTAATATGTTGGAAGTTTTGTTTACATCTTATTAACAACAGGTCTGATGTACTCACATTGCAATGGTTCATCCACAGAGATAAGCCACAAGGAATCCAACTAACTGAACAGCTGAGACTGCCCAAACTCACACACAGTTATAGAGATGGATCACAGAAATCTAAACTGACACAACACTTCAGGTTGCTCACATTCACACACACAGCTCAAAGCAAGGGAGAGATGAAATATTATCCACTGAACTTGGGCAACACAGAAAGTCCAATCCAAACAAAGGTCCATTTTAAGGTATTCATTCCAAGACATCTACTCTAGATAAATGCCAACTATTTTATTTGTTTCATTCTTTGCAGACCTGGTTAAACAATGCATCTGGTAAATAGACATTGGAGAGATTTATATTGACAATACACCTGCAAAGCATACAAACATTTATGTTGGGAAGTTAACAAGCAAACATTTGAAGACAATTTTCCATGGCAGATCACATCTTCACAGTCATAAAACTGATTGAGAAGTAGAGAGAATACAAGATCCTGTTGTGTTTATTGTTTGCTAATTGCAAATCATGGAACAAATTTTGTGGGTAATTCTGTAGTGATCTACTCTCATAGTGATGACAGCAGAAGCAGTGTTTTAGACCACTACTTGTGTCAACATTATCTGTTTTATTTTGTGATTTCTGTTCTTTCTAAATAAACTAAATAATAATCTTCCCAAGTTGAATATCTCCAAAGTCTACTAATACCTTTTCTTTATTTCCTCTCTTCCTCTGCTTGCCACCCTGAGTTAGGGAAAGGCTGGGACTCCATCACTGGAACCCCAAGGAGGGAACTCCTTAATATAATGTCTTGCCTCTGTCTCCCATTTACCCTGTATACATCTTGTTTGTCCATAGCTGTTGGCACGTTGTCTGTCCCCATTAGATTATGAGCTCCTTAAGGGAGTCAAATACTTAGTTTCAGAGTCAGGATTATGAATTTAGGTCTTTTACCTAGAGAATCAAGCAGTTAAGTAGCATAGTGGATAGAGTACCACACGTGGGGGCAGGAATACTCCTCTTCCTGAGTTCCAATCCACCCTCAGACACTTACTAGCTGTGTGATAATGGGCAAGTCACTTAACCCCATTTGCCTCAGTTTCCTCATCTGTAAAATGAGCTAGAGTAGGAAATGGCAGACCATTCTAGTATCTTTGCCAAGAAAACCCCAAATAGGGTCACAAGGAGTCAGATACGACTCAACAGCAACTGTAGAGTCATTGTTCTCTCCACTGAACCACACTGCCTCTAAGCTCCCTTCAGTTTCTATTTCCTAGAAAACCATGTTCTTACTCAATCAAATCAATAAATATATAACTCAATGAACAGTGTTTATCCCAACTCTCAATACCGAGAGTTTTCAAAATATGTTGCTGAGAAGTACATTATGACACTTCCACCTGAGAGGTAGTTATAGAGGAGAGATTGTTTAAGCATTTATTTTTTTTATTTTATATGACATTAATTATAATGTTTTGTTTTAAAAAGCATTTACTCAGGCCTAGGTTCACCATTAGATCATGGAAAGAATGGGAAAAATAACCAAGTTCAATTCCTTTCTTTTTCAGATGAGAAAACTGAGGCCAAAAGAGGATAGATGACTTGCTTAATGTTCTACAGTTAGGAAGTGTCAGGGTCAGGATTTAAACCCAGGTCCCTCTGGCCCCAGTCCTCTTTCTACTGTGCCAGAGTCTCTGCTTCAAGAGCTGCTGCCCAGGGAATCTTTCACAGTAACTATTAACATATTCTCTTAATTGGGCTCACTGCTCCTGGTCTCCTTCCTCCATGATTCAGCCTCCACCCAGCTGTTAAATTTCTAAAATTATCTTCCAAAGGCACAAGTTTGACCACATCAGTTCCCTGCTGACAAGCCTTCAAGGTCATTCCCTGTTGTCTCTAGGATAAAATACAAAATCCTCAGGCTGCCATTTAGGGTCCTCCTTGATCAAGTTCCTGTCTACATTTCTAGCCTTATTACACATTGTTTTCCTTCATATAGTCTATATTCCAGGCAAAATGGCCTCCAAGCTATTCCCTGCACTTAGGGGCGTGCTGGTAAATGTTTAACTTTCAGGAGGGGGAAAAGCATAGTCAATGCTAATCTGAACTATAAACATTTTCTCCATCACTTTCTTAAGTCTAGGCAATCAACAAAACGAATAAATCAAGCCCTGGTTAGCAGAGTTTGTTTAGATTATTGAGGTATAATGCTCATAAGGAAAATTTAACAACCTACTCTTGCAAGCTAGTTAGAGCTTGCCCCAGCACACTCCTGCCTGCACCTGATATTCTGTCTCCTTTCTCCAGGCATTTGCATAAACTGTCTCGCATGCACAGAATGCACTTATCCTTCTCAGCTCCTAGGTTTCAAACTTTCAGATACTTTATTAAGTGCTAGAGATCAGAAGACAAAAAAAAAAAAAAACAATCTCTGATATCACGTGACTTATACTCTACAATTTGTATACAAGCAAATACATACCAATAAACAAGTAATTTCAAGAGAGACTGCTAAGGTGGTCAAATCAAGAAAAAAACTCACATAGTAGCTAATACTACTATGAGGATTCTACAAGGCAGAGAGGAGGGGGGAATGCATTATAGTGCCTTGTGCAGAGGTACAGAAAGGATTTAGGATGTATTAAAAGAAGTATGATGACCATAGTGAAGGGAAATGGAATCCCACTTTCCTCTGCCTTTCATCAGAAATGCTCAAGGAAAAGACTGTTAATCACCTGTCAGGGAATCCAAAGAGGGGACCCCTGAATGGATATTAGAATACATGGCCTCCACATTGGTTCATTATACTACCAACTCAAGTTTTTTAGGGGGTGACCACCTCAGAAGAATCCAAACTGAAAGGGCAATGGGATGATGGAAAGTTGTGTGCGGACAGTAAACAGGGTGCGACATATTATCAAGGATGACCTCTGTCAAGAGCAATGTAAAAGCATCGTCAAGAAATATAACTAGAAAAAAAAAAGTGGGCTAAGGCTGTAGCTAGGTGAGGGTGAACAACCTTGAATCCAGCCTCAGACACCTACTAGCCGGATGATCCTGGGCAAGGCACTAACCTTCTTACAGCATCACTTTCCTTACTCATAAAATGGAAATAATAATAACAGCTACCTCACAGGGCAGTCGTGGAGGTCAAATGAGATCATGTACAGCTTTTTCTATACCTTAAAGCACTATATAAATATTAGCTATTAATATTAGTATTATTAGGGCTGAAATGCTGCACTGCTATTTATGAAATACTGGAAAAGACCCATAGGAAGATCCCCAGAATACTCTGTAAACCTTTTATGCAGAATTTTGGGGAGGATGTGGATATAAATCTCACCAGATGCAAACCACAGGGTGGAGGGCAAACGGGGGGGAGATTTTCACCTATGGAGAGAGTACCCATGTGGATGCTCCTAAGCATCAGAAAAATTCTATGATTTTATAATGTTATCAGTACTTAAACACTAAATGATCTGACTGCTTTAAGTAGTGAAATTTGATCTAACTGTGTAAAAGAATGTTGTAAGTTAGTTGCTAGCTCTAAAGAAGCAATCTCTTTAACCACAGAAAGCGGGTGGCAATGCTCATGGATGCTTTGGGTGGTCCAAGTCACAGCCAGAGGAGAAAGAAGAAAAGGATGAGAAAGTAAAGGGAATGCCCTTGTAGGAGAAAGAAAGAGGAGAGATGGGGAAGGTGTGGTAGATGAGCAATAGAGGAGAACTTGGCATCTATAATTATCTCTTCTTGATATAAATAACGAATATAGAGAAAAGTTCAATGAGATGTTTTACCTATAAGGGGCAACACTGTTTCCACAGATGGATATTAAGAATAACTATAATCACGTGGCAGTAATACTAAGGAACTCACACTTATGCAGATCTTTTCATTTTGGAGTGATTTTCTCATGAAAACTCAGTGAGGTAGGTAAATACAGGTATTATTTTGCCCATTTTAAAGTTGAGGAAGTTTAAACTGAGGCTTCCAGAGGTTGTGACTTATCAATTATCACACAGCTAATAGGTATTAGGTGTCCCTATTCCAAGAACAATTCTTTTTTTGCTACACAGAATCAGGGTCTGGTAGATGGTTAGTTCATAACATGGATGTTTGTCTCCTTGTAAGTATACGTACTGTGTTTCTGTGTGTATTCTGTCGAATACTTTTTTCCTCCTATATCAAAATGAAACTTTGGGGTGAATAAAGAAATCAAACCAATATATTGAATAAAGAAACCAAACCAACAATATCTTAGCAAGAAGAATTCTGAAAATGAAAAGGCTTGAATTAATAGGATGCAGTGTGGGATGGTGGAAAGAGCTCAGGTTTGGGAGTTTGAGAACCTGGGTTCAAATCCTCCCTTTGTTATTCACTATCTATTGGGCAAGTAAGTCATTTCATCTCCTTCAACCTCAGTTTTCTCATCTGTAAAATTAAAGAGTTGGTCTAGATGGTCTTTGAAGTCCTAAGGACCAGGTTCCAGAGCTGGAAGAGATGTCAAACACCATCTGGTTTCCACCTTTCATGTAAAAGAGGAGAACATATAGGCTTGGAGGGCCTATGCGACTTATTCTTCTAAAGCGACACAGGTAATGTCAGAGGAAAGACTTGAACTCAGATTTTCTGACTCAAACCAGGGCTCTTTCCACTATATTATACTGCTTCCTATTAATAGAACCCTTTTCATTTTCAGAATTCTTCTTATTGAAATATCAATAATTTTAACATCAATATAACTCCTTTACTCATCCCAAAACTTCAGTCCGTGACTTGAGTGAAAATGGGGCTCTTCAAAACACACACACACACACACACACACACACACACACACACACAAACCCAGAGAAAAACTTCCATGTTATTAGCTAATCATTTTCTATCAGATAATTTTTTTGCAACATGTTATGATGTTTGATTAAACCAGAAGAAAAAATTTGCAGTCAGAGGACCTGGGTTTGAATTCCAGCTACTCTTAATAACGTGGTGACCTTGAACTAATCACTTAACATTTCTAGAGGGATTAGACTAGATAACTTCTAAGGATCTTATTAATCCTAACTCCACAATCCTATGAACTGAATTCACTCACTAAGCTATGACACTATAATAGCACTCAGTGCATACTTCCAACTTTCAGATCTCTGATGCCACAAGGAAAGGAATACATAGAGAAACAAATTGTTTTTAAATATCAAATGAATTAAAGATCTAAGGAAATCAAGAATACCTATCAATACTCACATGAGAAAAGGAATAGATGTGTTTGCCCGAAAAGAGCGCTGGATAGCTATAGCATCAAAAAAAAATCCGTATACTTCTATGGCAATTTCAAAGAAAACAGTGGTACCTTTGGGTAGAGGGAGATGATATGTTTAGATGCCAAGGAATTATCATTGTATGGGAGCACCATATTTATGTTGGGTTTAACAGCATTTGGAATTTAAACTCTTGAGAATCTATGCCCAAACATAAACGGGGTCATTAAAAATGCATCAAGGATTAAAAAATTCCACTCAAACAGGTGTAAAAAAATTCTCAAATCTCAGGGGCTCCATTTATTTTTCTCTTAGTTCATGTATATTGAGGATAAAAATTAAAAATTGACAGTGACATAGCCAGAACAATAAATATCATGCTGCCAGGCAGATCTTAAAAATTGATCTGGATCAATACATTCTATAGGGCTGCAACAAGCTGTATTACATATGAAAACTAGGCTCATAATCCTTGCTATCTACACCTATACACACCAAAGAATCTTAGACTCAAACTTACAACTAAGTGTAAAGATGCTAATTGCAGTGTGGAGCAGTATCCAAATTTTAAAGCAGCACTGGAATTTCTCAAACCTCCAGACAGCAACTCCCTAGAAAGTGAGGGTTTTTGATACATGGACAGGTCTGTTTCACGATTGTTGATAGATGTTGTGTGTCAGGTATTGAAAGTTGGCGGGAGGTGGAGGAGAGTTTGAATTACCCATCCAAGCAGCCCAGAAATCCCAGATCTTTATTTCATTTTGCCCTAGACCACAAGGATGACATATAATTTAGCTGGATTTGCAAGGAAAGATGCTTAATTGAAACAATTTGCCCTCCCTGAATTTTTGCTTCCCATCTGATTCCAAAAAATAATTTAAAAAATTAAATAATGATAATAACTTGTCTTTAGATAGTGCTTTAAGGTTTGCAGATTTAGATGATATAGATATAGACGTTCTTTCATTTGAGTGTCACAACAAACCAGTACTAGGGTCATAGATTTGGAGCTTCTAGCTTAGAGGTAATTGAGTCCAAGCCCTTCATTTTACAGCTAAGCAAACTAAAGCCCAGAGGGTGAAATGACTTGTTCAGGAGCATACAGCTACTAGGTGTTCAGAACAAGATTTTACTGAAAGTTTTCCTGACTCAAAAGTCCCATACTCTATTCATTCCACTCATGTTGTTATCCCTGCATCTTTCAGATGAGGAATCTGAGGTTCAGAAAGGTTGAGTGACTTGCCTAATGTCACCAACTGGCATCTAAAGTGTTATTCAAACACATCTGACTGAGGGATCAGAGACTGCAACTCTAATACCTCATTCAGATCACATTCCCTTAATCAAACATTTAATTTTCAAACAGGAATATCTCATTTTATTGCCCTTCACAGATATCGTGGTAGTTTCTTTGTTTTGTTTTTTAATTGAAGGTTTGTGGCAACCCTGTCTTGAGCAAGTTTATGGGCAACATTTTTGAACAGCATGTGTTCACATCACGTTTCTGTGTCATATTTTGATAATTCTCACAAAATTTCAAACTTTTTCCTTAAGATAATACATAGTATATTTATCTGTGATCAGTGATCTTTGGTGTTACTATTGTAATTGTTTTGGGGTGCCACAAACCCTACCCATGTAAGATAGAGAACTTAATAAATATTACATGTATTCTGACTACCCAAACTGGCAGTCCTTGTCTCTCTCTCTCTCTCTTCAGGCCTCCCTATTCCCTGAGACACATAATATAAAAATTAGGGTAACTAACAACCTCAAAATGACCTCTAATGTTCAAGTGAAAGAATCTATCAATGTGGCAAACATCATTGTTGTCTTGTTTCAAGAAATTGCCACAGCCACATGATCTGCATTCAAGATTCCATCAATTCTTTCTCTGGAGATGGAAAGCATTTTTCGTCCTGAGTCCTTTGGCATTGTCTTGGATCATAACATAGCTGAGAATGACCAAGTCATTCACAGATCTTCATTGTACAATATTGCTGTTACTGCATACCATTCTCCTGGTTCTGCTCACTTCACTTTGCATAAGTTCATTTAAGTCTTCCCAGGTTTTTCTGAAATCATCCTGCTTGTCATTTCTTGACATTGCACAATAGTATTCCATTACAATCATTTATCACAACTTGTTCAGTCATTCTCAAATAGAAGGACATCCCCTCAATTTCCAATTCTTTGCCTCCACAAAAAAAAGCTACTATAAATATTTTTGTATGAGGTGGATCCTTTTCTCTTTTTTTTAATCTTTTTAGAATACAAACCTGGAGTGGTATTGCTAGATCAAAGGGTATGCACAGTTGCAGAGCCCTTTAGGCAGAGTTTCAAATTGTTCTTCAGAATGGTTGGATCATGTAAATCCATCTGGCCCTGGAGATTTTTTCCTAGGGAGTTCATCAATGACTTGCTCAATTTCTTTTTCTGGATGGGGTTACTTAAGTATTTTACTTCCTCTTTTGTTAATCCGGGCAATTTATATTTTTGTAAATATGTATCCATTTCACTGAGATTGTCAAATTTGTTGGCATATAGTTGAACAAAATAATTCCTAATTATTGTTTAATTTCCTCTTCCTTGGTGGTAGCTTCACTCTTTTCATTCTTGATACTAGTAATTTGGTTTTCTTCTTTCTTTTTTTTAATTAAATTAACCAAAGGTTTATCTATTTTATTGGTGTTTTTTTTTTCATAAAACCAGCTCTTAGTTTTATTTATTATTTCAATAGTTTTCTTAATTTCAATTTTATTAATTTTTCCTTTGGTTTTCAATATTTCTAATTTGGTGTTTAATTGAGATTTTTAATTTGTTCTTTTTCTAGTTTTTTTAGTTGTATGCCCAATTCATTGATCTCCTCTTTTTCTATTTTATTTATGTAAGCATTTAGAGATATAAAACTTCCCCTAAGAACTGCTTTCACTACATCCCATAAGTTTTGGTATGTTGTCTCATTATTGTCATTCTCTTGAATGAAATTATTGATTGTTTCTATGATTTGTTGTTTGACCCAATCATTTTTTAGGATTAGATTATTTAGTTTCCAATTATTTTTTAGTATATCTTTCCATTGCCCTTTATTACATATAATTTTTATTGCATCATGATCTGGAAAGGATGCATTTAATGTTTCTGCCTTTCTGCATTGGATCATGAGGTTTTTATGCCTTAGTACATGGTCATTTTTGTGTATGTGCCATGTACCGCCAAGAAAAAAGTATATTCCTTTCTATCCCCATTCAGTTTTCTCCACAGGTCGATCATACCTAACTTTTCTAATGTTCTATTCACTTCCTTAACTTCTTTTTTTTTATTTTGTGGTTAGATTTATCTAGTTCAGAGAGGGGGAGGTTGAGGTCCCCCACTAGTATAGTTTTGCTGTCTATTTCTTCCTGTAATTCCCTGAACTTCTCCTCTAAGAATTTGGATGCTATACCATTTGGGGCATATATGTTTAGTAATGATATTACTTCATTGTCTATGGTGCCTTTTAGCAGGATGTAGTTTCCTTCCTTATCTCTTTTGATAAGATCTATTTTAGCTTTTGCTTTGTCTGAGATCAGGATTGCTACACCTGCTTTTTTTACTTCAGCTGAAGCATAATATATTCTGCTCCAGTCTTTTATCTTTACCCTGTATGTCTCACTCTTTTTCAAATGTGTTTCCTGTAAACAATACATTGTAGGATTATGGTTTTTAATCCATTCTGTTATCTGTTTCCATTTTATGGAAGAGTTCATCCCATTCACATTCACAGTTATGATCACTATCTGTGTCTTTTTCTCCATCCTTTTTTCTCCCTGTTTATGCTTTTCTTTCTCCTTTCTCCTTTCCCCCCTCATTAGTGTTTTGCTTTTGACCACCACCTCCTTCAGTCCCACCTCCCTTCTACCCTTTCCCTTTTCTTCCCCTTTACCCTTACTGCTTCTTCCCTCCCTTCTATCTCCCCTCCCTTTTCTTTCCCCTTTTCCCTCCTACTGCCTATAGGACAAGTTTGATTTCTATACCTAGCTGATTATGTGTTATTCCCTTCTTGAGCCAAATCTGATGAGAGTAAGGTTCAAACAATGCTCATCCCCCTCCCTTCTTTCCCTCTGCTGTAATAGGTTTTTGTGTCTTTTCCTGTAATGTAATTGACCCTTGTCTGCCTCCTCCTTTCTCAGTACATTTTCTTAGATCAGATTAATCCACTTACTTGGATCCATTTTACCCACTTGATTAGATTTTTTTTTATCATTATATTAAAGTCAACTTATATCCACACCCTTTATGTATATGCCCTTGACATAGTATAATAACAATACAGTTCTCAAGAGTTGCAAGTGCCATCTTCCCTTGTAGGGATGTAAACAGTTTGCCTTTATTAACAACATGCTGTATCTTTCTGTCCCATTTACCTTTTTATGTCTCTCTTGAATCTTGTACTTGAAGATCAAATCTTTTGTTGAGCTCTGGTCTTTTTATCAGGAAGGTTTGAAAGTCCCCTATTTTGTTGAATATCCATCTCCTCCCCTGAAAGATCATGCTCATTTTCGCTGGGTAGTTGATACTTGGCTGCAATCCAAGCTCCTTTGCCTTACGAAGTATCATGTTCCACGCCCTACAGTCTTTTAATGCAGAAGCTGCAAGGTCTTGTGTAATCCTGACTGTGGTTCCATTATATTTAAATTGTTTCTTTCTGGCTGCTTGAAGTATTTTCTCTTTGATCTGGTAATTTTGGAATTTGGCAATTATGTGCCTCGGCATTTTCAATTTGGAATCTTTTTCAGGCAGGGAGCGGTGGATTCTTTCTATGGTTATTTTACCTTCTGGTTCTAGGACTTCAGGGCAGTTTTCCTTTATGATTTCCTGAAAGATACTGTCCAGGCTCTTTTTTTCATCATGGTTTTCAGGTAGACCAATAATTTTTAAATTGTGTCTCCTGGATCAATTTTCCAGGTCAATTGTTTCATCAATGAGGTATTTTACATTTTCATCTATTTTTTCATTCTTTTGTTTTTGTTTGACTGATTCTTGCTCTCTCATAGAGTCATTAGCCCCATCTCAGAAATATAAATTGAACAAGCCATTGATGAACTCACCAGGAAAAAATCTCCAAGGCCAGATGGATTTACATGCAAATTCTATAAACATTTAAAGAACAATTAATTCCAATATTATATAGACTATTTGGAAAAATAGGTGAAGAAGGAGTCTTACCAAATTCTTTTTATGATACAAATATGGTGCTGATACCTAAACCAGGAAGACTCAAAACAGAGAAAGAAAATTATAGACCAGTAACTCTAATGAATACAGATGCAAAAATTTTAAACAAAATATTAGCAAATAGATTACAGCAACTTATCACAAGAATACTACACTATGACCATGTAGGATTTATACCAGGAATGTAGGGCTGGTTCAATATTAGGAAAACTATCAGCATAATTGAGCATATCAACACCAAAACTAACAGAAACCACATTATCATCTCAGTAGAAGCAGAAAAAGTTTTTGACAAAATACAACACCCATTCCTATTAAAAAGACTAGAGGACATAGGTCTAAATGGAGCCTTCCTTAAAATAATAAATAGCATCTATCTAAAACCTTCAGCAAGCATACTATGTAATGGGGACAAACTAGAAGCATTTTCAATAAGATCGGGGGTGAAACAAGGATGTCCATTATCACCACTGTTATTCAATATCGTACTGGAAATGTTAGCTTTAGCAATAAGAAAAGAAAAAGAAATTGAAGGTATTAGAATAGACAAAGAAGAAACAAAGCTATCACTCTTTGCACATGACATGATGATATACTTAGAGAATCCTAGAGAATCAAGTGAAAAACTACTTGAAATAATAAACAATGTTAGCAAAGTTGCATTCTATAAAATAAACCCACATAAATCATCGGCATTTCTATATATTACCAACAAAGCCCAAAAGCAAGAGATAGAAAGAGAAATTCCATTTAAACTTATTGTAGTCATTATGAAATATTTAGAGTCTACCACCCAAAACAAACCCAGGAACTCTATGAACACAATTACAAAACACTTTTCACACAAATAAAGTCAGATCTCAGTAATTGGAAAAACATCAGTTGCTCAAGGGTAGGCCAAGCTAATACAATAAAAATGACAATTCTACCTAAACTAATTTACTTATTCAGTGCCATACCAATCAAACTACTAAAAAATTATTTTATAGAGTTAGAAAAAATAATAAGATTCATTTGGAAGAGCAAAAGGTCCAGAATATCAAGGGAACTAATGAAAAGAAGAGCAGGGGAAGGTGGCCTAGCAATTCCAGATCTTAAATTGTATTATAAAGCAGCAATCATCAAAACTGCTTCATACTGGCTAAGAAATAGAGTGGTGGATTACTGGAATAGGTTAAATATGCAAGACACAGTATTCAATGACTACAGTAGTCTATTATTTGATAATCCCAAAGACCCCAGCCTCTGGGATAGGAACCCACTCTTTGAAAAAAAAAAACTGCTGGGAAAACTGGAAAAGAGTATGGCAGAAATTAGGCATAGACCAAAATCTCACACCATATACCAAAATAAAGTCAAAATGGGTTCATGATTTAGATACAAAGGCTGATATTATAAGCAAACTGGGAGAGCAAGGAATAGTTTACCTATCAGATCTATGGAGAACAGAAGAATTCATGACCAAACAGGAGATGGAGAACATTATGAAAAGCAAAATGGATAATTTTGATTACATTAAATTGAAAAGTTTTTGCAAAAACAAAGCCAATGCAACTAAAATTAGAAGGAAGGTAGAAAATTGGGAAAGAATTTTTACAACCAGTCTCTCTGATAAGGGCCTCATTTCTAAAGTATATAGAGAATGAAGTCAAATTTATAAGAATACATACCATTCCCCAACTGATAAATGGTCAAATGATATGAACAGACAGGTCTCAGATGAAGACATTAAAGTCATCTATAGTCATATGAAAAAATGCTCTAAATCACTATTGATTAGAGAAATGCAAATCAAAACAACTCTGAGGTACCACATCACACCTATCAGATTGGCCAACATGACAAAACAGGAAAATGATAAATGTTGGAGAAGATGTGGGAAAATTGGAAACTAATGCATTGTTGGTGGAGTTGTGAAATGATCCAACCATTTTGGAGAACAATTTGGAACTATACCCAAAGGGCTATCAAAATATGTATACCCTTTAACCCAGCAATAGCACTTCTAGGGCTATATCCCAAAGAGATCATACAAATGGGAAAAGGACCCACATGTACAAAAATATTTCTAGCAGCTCTTTTTGTGGTGGCAAAGAATTGGAAATTGAGAGGATGTCTGTCAATTGGGGAATGGCTAAATAAGTTGTCGTATATGAATGTAATGGAATACAATTGTGCTATAAGTAATGATGAACAGGCTGACTTCAGAAAAATTTGCAAAGAACTGTGTGGTCTGATGCTGAGTGAAGAGAGCAGAACCAAGAGAATGCTGTACACAATAACAGCCACATTGTGCAATGACTAATATTGATAAACTTAACCCTACCCAGCAATACAAGGATCTAAGACATCTCCAGAGGCCTCATGATGGAAAATGATATCCACATCCAAAGAAAGAACTATGGAAGTTGAATTGCTATTTTTTGCTCTTCTGTTAAGTTTTGTTTCCTTTTTCTGATGGTTCCTCCTATTGATTTTAATTTTTACTTGCAACATCGCTAATGTGAAAATATGTTTAATAGGAATATAAATGTATAGCCTATATTGGATTGTGTGCCATCTTGGGGAGAATAGTGGGGAGGAAGGGGGAAAAAATTTTAAACTCAAAAAATATGAAAGAGATTATTGATAAATCAAAATAACTTAATATAAAAAATAAAATAAAAAAAGAATGATTGGATCAATGCACAACTCTACTAACAGTGCATTGGTGTTCCAATTTTCCCACATCCCCTCCAACATTTATCATTTTTATTTTCCATCATATGAGACAATCTGTTAGGTATGAAGTGTTATCTCAGAGGTGCATTTCTCTAATCAATAGTGATTTAAGGCATTTTTCCATATGACTATAGAGAGCTTTGATTTCTTCTTCTGAAAACTGCATGCCTGTTTATATCTTTGACCATTAATCAATTGGAGAATGACTTGGATTTTTTTAAATTTGAATCAATTTTCTAAATATTTCAGAAATGAGGCTTTTATCAGAGACATTTGCTGTAAAAAAAAAATTCCTGGCTTTCTGCTTTCTAATTAACAACTTTAGCAAAACTGTAGAATATAAAATAAGCCCACACAAACCATCAGCATTTCTATATATTACCAACAAAACATAGGAGGAAAAGACAGAAAGAGAAATTGTATCTAAAACAACTGCAAATAATATAAAATACTTGCAAGTCTACCTGCCAATACAAACCCAGGAACTATATGAACATAATTTTAAAAGTCTTCATTCAAATAAATACAGATCTAAAGCTGGAGAAATATTAGTTGCTCATGGGTACAATAAACCAATATAATAAAAATGACAATTCTACCTAAATTAATTTATTTATTCAGTGCCATACCAATTAAATAACCAAAGAATTTTTATAGAGCTAAAAAAAGAACCAAAGAAATATTGTATAGAGCTAAAAAATATTCATCTGGAAGAACAAATGGTCAAGAATATAAAGGTAATCAATAAAAAAATGTGAAGTAAGATGGTCTCACAGCACCAGATTTCAAACGATATTACAAAGTTGTAATCTTCAAAACAATCTGATACTGGCTAAGAAATAGAGTGGTGATGAATGGAATAGATTAGCTACACAATACATAGCAGTAAATGACCATAGTAATCTAGTATATGATAAACCCAAAGATCCAAATTTGGGGGGCAAGAACTCACTATTTGACAAAAATTGCTGGGAAAATTGGAAAGCAGTTTGGCAGAAACTAGGCATAGACCAACATCTCACACCATATAACAAGATGAGGTCAAAATGGGTATATGATTTAGACATAAAGGGTGATATCATAAGCAAATTAAGGAAGCATGGAAAAGTTTTACCTGTCAAATCAATGGATAAGGGAAGAACTTATGACCAAATAAGAGATAGAGATCACAGGAAGTAAAATGGATCATTTTGATTTGCCACAATTTATTCAGCCATTACTATTTGTCTAAGAGATAATCTAAGCTATCTTCATAGATTCTAGTCTTAACTTTTCTTTCTAAACCTTCATCACCCATTTTATCCTCCTTTCAAGATAAAAAATTTATTTTTCTTGTAATTATACATTCCTCAGTATTTTTCTCCCTCTTTTTTTTTAGATATATAAAATAAAATCTTATGATCTGAATATGAAGGGAAAGAGGATGACAGTCACAAACAAAATTCTGCACTCAGTGTTGTGAGAGTAATGCAGCTGTTTTATGGAAGAGATAGGGGTACTCAACTAAAGGGGGGGTGTAATTGTGATCCCAAACAGCTAAATACAGAGGTACAGAATATGAATTGTATTTTAGAATTGCCTTTCACTCCAAAATCCATTCATTTCCTTTAGCATCCCAAAGATTAAGTACATGTTTTGCTCAGTTGTATGATAAAGTGGCAAACAAACCACACCACAAACATCATAGAATAGTTATCTATAAAACTAGAACTCTGATGTTGGGCTCTAGCTTTATTGCCTTAAGGTCATAATCTCCATCAAGGACCCAAGTTGTCTGAGTAATATGCAAGTCCTGTTCATATTGTACTAAATGCTGGATATATGACAACCTCTGGATGTATGAGAGCAAGTAGGGCAACAAACTCCAAATTAGAGTCTCCAATACATTTTCTAACAAGACAAAGGAAAACCTTATCAAAGTTATAGTTAATTTTGACTGAAATGTCATAACAATAAAAAAATTCTTCTTACTTTGGAAGACAACAGTTTTCACCCTGACTTTTCTATCCTTAATATCCACTTAACATAACACCATAGGAATATTTTCACATATTCATACTAGATTTCTATTCCAGATAGACACCAGGTGTGTGACTTTGAGCAACTCAATTAACCTCCATCTGCCTCAGTTTCCTCAATTATAAAATGGGAATAAAAATAACACCTACCTCACAGGATTGTTGTGAGGATTAATTGAGATAACATACACACAGAGTTTTACAAACCTTAAAGTAATATATAGATGCTAATGATGATAAGTAATATTGTTAATGTCCTTATACTCCCTCCTTTCCCTGGGGAGGAAGGGAAAGGAAAGCTAGGGGAAATTATCTCACATAATAAAGGTGAACAAGTAGACATCTATACAAACAAAGAGGAAGGGATAGGGCAGCTGATACTTGAATCTCACTCTCATCTGAACTGGTCAAAAGAAGGAAGAATATATAAATACAGTTGGGTACAGAGATATATTTTAGTCAACAGGGAAATAGGATGGAAAAGGAAGAAGAGGGAGGGGGAATTAGAGGGAAAGTAGAGTAAGGGAAGTATTGATCCTAAGTGAAACATTCTAAGGATGTACAAAAAACATTTACAGCACTATTTGGGATGGCAAGGGATGGGAATCTGAGTAGTTATCCATAAATTGGGGAATGTTTGAACAAGTGATGGGATATGAATGTGATGGAATACTATTGTGTTCTGAGTACTGAGCACTTATTAGTGTAATGACCACGAGTAGAGAACTAATGATAAAATACACTATCCACCTCCTCGGGAAGAAGTGAAGGACTCAGAATACAGAATGAGACAAATATTTTTAGGACACAGGCAATGAAAAAAAATTCTTATGATTGTACATACTTGTAATGGTTTTGGTTTTGCTTGCTTTCTCATTGGGAATCAAGCTGAAGTTAGGAGAAAGGAAAGAAGGTAGATCTTTGAAATAAAATGAGACTGAGAGAACCAAAGCAAAATATGAAACTTCTCTTAAGGAACATAAAACAGGGAAATTATTCTTGGCATTTGTAGGGCTCTGAAAAAGATTGCTCCTTTAGTCGCATCACAGATTGAGGATATGAAGTACTGCTGCTTTGTGTGTGAATGAAATATCAGAGACAGAAAAAAATAACTACAAGAAAAACACCGGCCTCAAAAAAGTTGCTTGGTGGCAGTTATGTGTTTCAGTGGAGTCAGGAGGACCTGAGTTCAAATATGGCCTCAGACACATGACACTTACTACCTGCGTGACTCTGGGCTAGTCACTTAACTTAAATTGCCTCACTCAAAAAAAAAGGAAAAAATGGGGCAGCTAGGTAGCACAATAAAAAAAATTTATCTAGAAAAATAAAAAGTCAAGAATATCAATAGAATTAATTTCTTAAAAATGTAAAGGAAGTTGGCTTAGTAGTACTACATCTTAAACTACTTACAAACCCATAATCAACAACACAAATCTGGTACTGAATTTTTAAAAAAAAAATAGAGTGGTTATTCAATGGAATAGATTAGGTATACAATATACAGAATTAAATGACCATGGTAAACTCATGATTTGTAAACCCAAAGATCTCAGCTATTGGGGCAAATTTTTGGGAAAATTTTGCAAGAAGTTGACTATTTAAAAAAACTGCAGGGAAAACTAGAAAATACTCTGGCAGAAACTAGGCATAGAACAATATCTCACACCATGTACCAAGATAATCTCAAAATGGGCACATAATACATAGATAAAGGGTGATATAATAAGTCAATTAGGGGAACATGGAAAACTTTGACTGTCAGATCTATGAATAAGGGAAGATTTTATAACTGAACAAAAGTCAGAAAGGAGCATGTGAAGTAAACTAGATAATTTTGATTACAATATTAAAAAGCTTTTACACACAGAGAATCAATGTAGACAAAATTAGAAAGAAGACAGGAAATTGGGGAAAACAGGAAAAAGCAACTTTCTCTGATAAAGGTCTCATTTCTCAAAAATAGGGAACTGTGCAAAATATATAAAAACTAATAAATGGCCAAAAGACATGAAAAGGCAGTCTTCAGAAGAAAAAACAAAACTGTCAATAATCATATAAAATGGTCTAAATCACTAATAATTATAGAAATATAAATGAAAACAACTCTGAGATACCACTTCACACTCATCAGATATGCCAAGATGATTGAAAGGGAAAATGAAAAATACTGAAGGGGATATAGAAAAATAGGTATACTAGTGCACGGGTGGAACTATGAACTAGTCCAACCATTTTGAAGAACAATTTAGAACCATATCCAAAAGCCTATAAAAGTGTGTTTACCCTTTTCACCCAGCAAGTATATTACTAGGTCTTTACCCTCAAAGAGGTAAAAAAATAAAAATAAAAAGACTTCTATGTACAAAAATATTTATAGCAACTCATTTTATGGTGATAAAAAATTACAAACTCAGGTGATTCCCATCAACTGGGGAACGGATGAATAAGCTGTGTTATATGATTGTGATGGAATACAATTGTGCCACAAGAAATATGAAGTGAATGTTTCAGAAAAACCCAAGAAGACTTACATGAACTGATGATGCATAGTGAAGTAAGTAGAACTAGGAGAACACTGTATACAGTAACAGCAATAATGTAATAATAATCAACTGTGAAAGACTTAGCTACATTGATTAATACAGTGATCCATAACAATTCCAAAATAGACATGATAAAAAAAATTATATCCACCAATAGAGAGAATTGATGGACTCAGAATACAGATTGAAGTATGTTTTCTTCATTCATTCATTTTTCTTGCTTTTTTTGCAACGTAACTAATGTGGTAATAGGTTTGCAAGACATCATATGTATAATGTGTATTTTTTTTCTTGATTTCTCAGTGAATAAGGGAGGGGTGAAGGAATGAAGAGAATTTGGAACTGAGAATAAAAATAGAATATTTAAAAGGTATAAAGAGAAGATATGGTTGAACATTTAGCATATAACTTCTGTGGTTACAGAAAATTTCAAAGAAAAAAAGGCAAGATCACAGAATAGGTCAGAAAATTCCAAGCTTTCAAGATTGCCTGTGCCTGCAAAAGAGACAAAATAGCTCCTCAGGGAGTATATTGAGCATAGGGAAAAAAAATAAGAATAAGGGCAGAACAGGGGTCCTCCTGGCACAATCAGAGGAGATCTGACAAAAAGTCCCAGGAGAGGTCTGGTCCATGCAAAGAGTAAACATCTGCAGGCTAGGTCCTAGGCCCACTTAAATAACAAGCAGCAAGCCCTGAGGTTAGCTGGGTTGTAAGGCTGCCTAGGCCTCAGCTGCAGGACCTTTCACACTTGGGACAGTGAAGGGTATTAGACATCTGAGCTGGGGAAGATTGAGGGAACTTCTGCTGACAAGGAAGGTCAGAATCAGCTGTGCTACAGAGACAGGACCATGGGTGAGAAGGAACCAGCATGCACCTGTGTGCAGAGGAAGGGGGGAGGACACTTTGTTGGCTGTGGGCACACACGGGAGGCAGGAGGTCTTCATTGCAGTTCCAAACCAGAGGGGAGAACTGAAGGAGGATCTGAGGCCAGAGGCACCATCCCCCATACCCCAGGACTAGAGGTGATTATAAAAAACTGAGCTACTGCAAATTTAAAAAAATACACAGGCAAATGAGAAAAAAAACTCAACCACAGAGAGTTGCTCTGGCAATAGAGAAGACCAGGGTTTGTCTTCAGAGGACACTGAAGCAAAGAACTACCCCAAAGAGTAATGTCAAATGGTCACCTGCTCAAAAAAAATTTATAGAAGAACTGTAAAAAGACTTTTAAAATGTAATGAAAGAGATTGAGGAACTAAAAATAAGAGTAATCCAAGAAAAACAAGATTATGAAAATAAAGTCAACCAATTAGAAAAGAAGATCCAGAATCTTAAGGAAGAGAACAACTCCTTGAAAATCCAAATTGGGCAACAGGAAGCTAGTAAAGTTATAATAAAACCAAATACAAAGAATGAAAAAATAGAAGAGAAAGTGAAATGTCTCATAAGAAAAGCAACTGAGCTGGAGAACAGATCAAAGTGAGAAAACATAAGAATAATTGGACAACCTAAAAGCTATGATCAAAAAAAGAATCTTGATATAATAATACAAGAAATAATTAAAGGAAATTGTCCTGAAGCATTAGAACAAGGGGGTAAAGTAGAAATAGAAAAAAAAAATCCACTGATCACCACCTGAAAGAGATCCCAGAATGAAAACTTCCAGGTTAAGGAGAAAAAACATTATGAGCAAGATGGAAAGAAAATGTAATTTAAATATGGTGGTGCCACAATTAGAATCACACAAGACCTAGCAGTGGTGACACTAAAAAACCATAGGTCTTGGAATGCAATATATTGAAGAGAAAGAGAACTGGGGTTCCAGCTGAAAATATCATAGCCAGCATAATCCTGAATGAAAAAAAATGGACATTTAATGAACTGCCAGACTTTCAGGATTGTGGTTTTTTTTAAATGAAATTAATAGAATATTTGATATGCAAGAGCCAAGAGAAATGTAAGGTACACACCAAAGACTAATTACAAGGGATTCAATAAGGACAGACTGTTTACCTTTTATGTATATAAAATGTAAAACTTATGTCTAAGATTGTTATTTAGGAATTGGGAAGTTTCTAAGAAAGATTGGGGTAGACCTGAGTACGATATGACTTTAAAAAGTTAAACCATTTAAGAGCAGTTAAAAACAGTAATTATTTTATACAAAGGAGGTGCTAGTGTAATAACCAAAATAGAGGAATTAGATGGGGGAGAAGGGCTGTTAGTTCTGGAAACATACTTTCATGGAGAATGGGTTCAAGAGAGAATAAAAATATATATGTAGAAGAGTATGAAGTCTTCTAAATTCAGAAAGAAATAAAAAGCTAAGGGAATAGAGAAGGGAAAAGGTAAGGGAATGATCTTTAGAAGAGAGTATGAGGGATTAGGTAAAATAAGGGTACAGAAGGGTGTTTAGATTTTAGGGAATGAGACAATAAGGGAAGAATCCTTAGAGAGAGGCTAGATTAAGTAATAGCAGGACAAGATAGAGGATAGAAGTAAAGGAGTTAGGAGGGATAGGAAATAAGAGATACAGACAAACATAAAAGCAAAGATCAAAAGTAGAATTTGTTAGGGAAAGTATATCTCTATATATGTATTATGTATAGGTGTATGTATATGTATATATATAAATATATGTGTATCTCTATCTATATATAAATATAGATGCACTTAATTGTAGCCTTCGGGGGGCAGGGAGGAGAGGGTGAAAAAGAACAAAGTAAAAAGTGAACAGGAGAGAACAAAACAAAAATAACAAGGAAGCAAAGAAAAGATGAACAGCTCTCAATACAATGTGTAGTACTTTTATAGGCTTTCTTGAAATAGAAATTTATTGCTATATATTTTGAATACACTCTTACATTCTGCTGTGCACTTGACATGCTTTTTTTCTTTTCTTATTCAGTACTTAAGTTTTAATATTTAAGTTTATAATGTTTCTTTTTCTTTTCTTTTTGTGTATTTAAGTTTCAATAATTAAAAAAAGAAAAAAGAAAACTCTGAACTCAACATTTCAGTAAAAATTATTATGATTTACTCTACTCAACACAATGTTTCTTCTACTTAGGAGGTTTCCATTTTAGTATACAATAATAAATGCTTCACATGTTCCATAGATTAGGCGAAGCCATCTCCAGCAATGCTTCACATTGTTGCCTGGCCATCTCCTCAAGAGCATCCTTGCTATCATATGTGCAACATACCCCACCACACCTCCAGTGACAGTTCTGGAACCATAAACAAAATAATACTGTTCTTGCCAATGAAAAGTGTGTCAACTTACTCTCCTGAAGCTCAATTCACCATCATTATGTGACATATGTTATAGTAATTAGTTCACTGTAAGCCTGAGAGGTCTTTCACAGTTGATCATCTTTACAACATTGCTATTATTGCATAATGATGTCCTGGTTATTCTCATTTCATTTTGCATCAGTACACATAGGTCTTGCCATGTTTTTCTGAAACCAGCTCCTTCATCGTTTCTTGTAGTACGACAAAACTCCATCACAATCATAAGACATCTTTGATGTCTTCAAAGATCTATGTAGTTCCATCCTTTTCAATTTCAGGGAATTTGTTTTATAAGAAAAGTTATGAGTTCAGTCACAATTTCTCCAAGTCCCCAATTAGGAAAGTTCCTTACATTACAAACACAATGCCAGGGTCATCATTTCTGCACCCAGGTTGACATGAATCTATACCAACTTGGCCCTGTGGTTACTTCAACCTTTGTGTATTCTGTCCTGTTCTTGGGTATGGTGTTAGAGATGACTAAGACCTTGTGAGTTTCAAAAGGTCTGAAGAGCAAGCTGCCAAAGATTTGGAAACTTAAATCTCTACTAGAGTCTGTGAGTAGCCAATTCTACTCCATCAGCACAGCCCTAAAAAGAGATCAGAACCCATTCCAACAAGTATTGACTTCACAAGCAAAATGCCATGCACCTACAAGCAAGGAACAGATTATCCATTAGCTGATGCATTTGGAAATTAACTTGATGGAGTCAATGCTTTGTAGCAACTGCTTTAAGTTTGAGCCTACCCTCCGGGGACTGAGGTGGTATAGGGGAGAGTATGCTAATGGGACACAAGGATGAATTTGTATTGATGTTTCTTAGTTAAATGATAATAGAGAACTAATCACTGCATGAAATGATAATATTGAGAAGATATGAACTGCCATTGGAGATAGATATTGGTGAAAACACACCCGAGTGGGGAGAAGGGTTCAAACCAATAGAAAAAACAGCATAATGTCTTAAAGTTACCACTAGAACCTTGAGGATAGATTTAGCCAGGCTTGCTCTGTGGGCACTGACTAATCAGTGTAACTGTGAGTAGGGATAAGGACCTGAAGGGTCTATATGAATGGCAAAATAATATAAAGAGGAATTATGAAGGAAAAAGGAGAGAGACAAGCACTGTCAGATTTCATATTATTTTCTGAAGTGATTATGATCAAAGTATACTGTAAAGTTACTATTTCTCAAATTATCTCATGCTAACTAAAAGATAGAAAGGCAGAATGATAGAAGAGAATAAGTAATCAATATTTATTTTTTCCTTTTTAAAATTGTATTATTTATTTATTTATTTGTAAGATCCTTTACTTTTGCAATTTTGAATTTAAAATTCTCATCTTCCAGCCTTCCTCCTCCATTGAGAAGGTAAATAATATATCAATTATACATATGAAATCACACAAAACACATTTCCATATTAATAGTATCACAAAAATGTGAGAAAATTATACTCCAAATTGCATTCAGAGTTCATCAGTTCTCTCTCTCTGAAAGAGGATAGCATTTTTTCATCATGAGTCCATGGGAGTTGTCTTGGATCATCATATTGATCAGAATAGAGAGGTCTTTCACAGTTGATCATCTTTACAACATTGCTATTATTGCATAATGATGTCCTGGTTATTCTCATTTCATTTTGCATCAGTACACATAGGTCTTGCCATGTTTTTCTGAAACCAGCTCCTTCATCGTTTCTTGTAGTACGACAAAACTCCATCACAATCATAAGCCACAATTAGTTCAGCTATTCCTCAACTGATGAGTTTTCCTCCAATTTCCAATTCTTTGCCACTACAAAAAGAGCTGTTATAAATATTTTTGTACAAATATATTTTTATATTTCTATACATTTTTCCTTTCTCTTTGACCTCTTTGAAGTACAGACCTAGTAGTAGCATTACTTGATTAAAGGATATACAGAGTGTTACAGCCCTTTTATAATAGTTCCAAACTGTTTTCCTAAATGGTTGGATCAGTTCACAACTCCACCAAAACTTTCTAAGTGTGCCTATTTACCCTCATCTCCTCCAGTATTTGTCAATTCTTATAGGTGTGAGGTGGGACCTCTGAGTTATTTTAATTTGCATTTCTCTACTCCATAGAGATTTTGAACATTTTTTTCATATGACTATAGATAGCTTTGATTTCTTCCTCTGAAAACTGCTTGCTCATATCTTTTGACCATTTGTCAATAGGGAGGTAGATCTTATTTTTATAAATTTGACTAGGTCTCTACATATATGAAAAAATGAGGCCTTTATCAAGAAACTTATTATAAAAAATTAATAGTATTTCATTGTCTATGGTACCTTTAGTAAAATGTAGTTTCACTGAATATCTCTTTTAATTAAGTCTATTTTTGCTTCTGCTTTGTCTGAGATCATGATTGAGTACCCCTGCCATTTTTACTTCAGCTGAAATATAATAGAATCTGCTCCAGCACTTTATTTTAATTCTGTGTGTATCTTTCTGTTTCAAGTGTGTCTTTTGTAAACAACATATTGCTGAATTCTGGTTACTAATTCATTCCTCTATCTACTTCTATTTTATGAATGAACTCATCCAATTCACATTCACAGTTATGATTACTGACAGTATTTCCCTCCATCTTATTTTTTCCATTTATTCTCCCTTTCTCTCTTTTCATCTCGTCCCTTCTCAAGTTTATTTCTCACCACCACCACCCTTAATTTGTCCTCCCCCCATCCCATATCTCTTGTCCCTACCCTCTCTTATTTCCTTTTTAGGTAAGATACCTTTCTATACCTAACCGAGGGCATACATATATACATATATATGTATGTGTGTGTATGTATATATATACACATATATATTTGTGAAATATGTTGTATCTCCTCTTATGTCTATTCACACAATCATCATTCAGGCTCATATCATATCTCATTTGAACTACTGCAAAAAACCTCTTAATTAGATGTCCCCCAATTTCTCTGAACTTTCTTTAAAAACCTACAAAAATGATCTTCTTAAAAGCACATGACTAGGGCAGCTAGGTGGCACAGTGGATAAAGCACTGGCCCTGAAGTCAGGAGGACCTGAGTTCAAATCTGACCTCAGACCAAACACTTGACACTTACTAGCTGTGTGATCCTGGGCAAGTCACTTGACCCCAATAGCCTAAAATCAAAAACAAAAACAAACAAAAAAAAGCACATGACAAGCTATCACTTCCTTACTCACACCTGGGCAAGATTTCTTATTGCCTCGAGTACAGAATAATAATTCCTCAGCTTGAGAACTGGTTTTTTTTTTTTGTATGACCAGTGGCTAGGACAGGACCCTGTGCAAAGTGGCAAATCAAAATACTAGATGAATTGAAGGCAACCATTCACATTTGAAAACATCAAGTCTCACTTACATTGGTAACATAATCATAATAATCACATAATAGGAATACTAATAACTCAATACCACAATTTAAATTTCATAAATATTTTCCTCCCACAATTTTTGAGAAAAATAGTATCTTCATTTTATAGATGAAGTAACTGAGGATCACAGAGCTTCAATCACTTACCCATGATCACAGACAAGTAAGAGTCAGATCTGGGATTCAAATCCAGCCATTCTGATATCAAGTCCATTCTACTATATCAACAAATACATATATCAGTGAAATTCTGCCCTGCCAAAGCCTCAATTTCAGAAGGGAAAGTAATTAGGGAAAAAAACAATGAGCACAAATCAGTAAGAAAGTCAATTATTATACAATAGTGCAATGTCCTAGCTAGTAGGGCTAAATGAACTTTAGGCTTAATTAAGAGAAATGTTGGATTGAAAACTAGGAAGGTGATAGAGATAGGGAAGGAGAGAAAATTTGGAACTCAAAATCTTGTGGAAGGAAATATTGAAAACAAAAATAAATTGAAAAAATAGGACATCTAAAACAATAAATAAAAATAAATTATACCTAAAAAATAAAAAAAATAAAAAGTGAATGAACATACTAAAATATACAGCTTTCCATGTGAGTCTTCTGAAAGGTAGCCATTAGTTGGTCCTAGACACATATCTTCTATCCTATTAGAATACATTGGGCAGAGGGGGAAAGAAGCATATCTGGAAGGTCTACAAGATCACTTAACCTCTTTCAGCCTCAGTTTCCTCATCTGTAAAATTAAAATAATAATCATAACACCTGCCTCAGACAGGTTAGGAGGATCTAATGAGATATCTATAAAGCACTTTGCAAAATCTTAAAGTACTGTATAAATGTTAGCTATTATTATTATTACTTTCAATAGGTTATCTGAGGGGGTGGCTCCTTCATTCTTCCAAAAGTATGAAACAACCAATTCATCTTGCAGGCAGCCCTAGCCACTGAAACTCATCCTCAAAGGGGCACAGGGAAGGTAAATCTAAAACTGCCAATTCATCTTGGGGCTGCTACAGTCACTGAAATTTAATTAGGAGTCCATATGATATTAGAGTTGGAAGGATTCCAATAGGTCATCAAATCCAACCCCCTCATTTTAACTTGGAGGAAACTGAATCACAGAGAGTAGTCAGGAAGGGA
>NW_020947521.1:1979-6868 GCF_900497805.2 Vombatus ursinus | reverse complement strand
ATTACCCTTTTTGTCTTTATATCTTTAACACAATGCCCTGAATTATGAAGATGCTTAATGGTGAATTGAATTGAATTTATAAAAATAAGTGTTTTATGCCTATTAATTTTTTCATGGCCCCCTTCACTTCCTTGTTCCTCAGACTGTAGATCAGGGGATTCAACATGGGGATCATTACAGTGTAGAAAACAGACACCACTTTGTTCTGATCACTTGAATATATTGACTTGGGCATCACATAAATGAATGTAATGGTCCCAAAGTACAGTGTAACAGCAGTAAGGTGGGAGGTACATGTAGAGAAAGCTTTGGATCTCCCCTCAATGGAGCGTATCTTCAGGACTGAGAAAAGGATGAATATATAAGAGATAGCTATGATTAAAAAAGTTGTTAAAATTATCAATCCTGCAGAGAAAGAAGGAAGAATTTCAACAAGGGGAATATGGGAACAAGAAAGTTTCAGCAAGGGTGAGTAGTCACAGAAGAAGTGATTGATTTTATTGGGTCCACAAAAAGACAAATTCAATAAGCAACCAGCAAAAGTCCAACCATTCACACAACCACCCAGGTAGGATGTGATGAGTAACAGAGCGCAGACCCCGGTAGACATGTGAGTGGAATAGAGTAGGGGGCTACAGATGGCCACATATCGATCATAGGCCATCACAGCCAGCAGGAAGCACTCAGCTGTCCCAAAGGCAACCACACAAAAAAGTTGGACCACACAGCCTTGCAAAGGGATTGAGGTTATGTCCCCAAGGAAATTCATGAGCATCACAGGCATGACAGATGAGGAAAACCCAATATCCACAAAAGCCAAGTGACTGAGGAAAAGGTACATTGGAGTGTGAAGTTGGGAACTCTTTTGTATCACTATTACAATACTGAGATTGCCAAGTAAAATGACAATATAGATTCCTAGAAATACCACAAAGAAGAAGACACAAAGGGTTGGGTCATCTGTTAACCCTAAAATAAAGAATTCTGTCACAGCAGTGGAGTTCTTGCCAGTCATCTGTTCTCAAATAGTGCCTATTAAGACAGAAAAATGATGATTAGCAAGAAATACAAAACTAAAATCTGAGGATTTCTTATCTATTGAATAAATATTTATTGCTGATCTAATATTTGTAAGACCCTACACTAGACAACAATGCAAATGCAGCAGAAACATGAATTAGACAAAGGAGGGGAGATCAGACACATCAATAAATAACCATCACACAAACTGTAGTACGGTAAATGTATAAGCAAATGGCTCATACAAGTAATGGGCTCTGAAAATACAGAAGAAGGAAGTCAGGCATTTCCTCATGGAGCTGCAGGTATATGAACTAGACCTCAGAATCAGTAGGATTTCAACAGAAAGAGATGGGGTTGGGACAAAAACTATTCTAGGTGACCTGACATTTGGTTCAGAAAAAGCCTGGGCATCTGCCACTACAGCAAATTTAGTTCATATTTGAAACACTTGGTCAGTTTAATATGTTGGAAGATTTGTTAACATCTTATTAACAGCAGGTCTGATGTGCCTACATTACAATGGTTCATCCACTGAGATAGGCAATAAGGAATCCAACTGACTGAACAACTGAGACCGCCCAAACTCACACACAGTCATAGAGATGGATCACGGAAATCTAAACTGACACAACACTTCACTTAGCTCATATTCACACACATAGCTCAAAGCAAGGGGGAGATGAAATATTATCCATTGAACTTGGGCAACACAGAAAGTCCAATCCAAACAAAGGTCCATTTTAAGGTATCCATTCCAAGACATCTACTCTAGATAAATGCCAACTATTGTATTTGTTTTGTTCTTTGCAGACCTGGTTAAACAATGTATCTGGTAAATAGACATTAAGGAGATTTATATTGACAATACACCTGCAAAGCATACAAATATTTATGTTGGGAAGTTAACGAGCAAACATTTGAAGACAATTTTCCATGGCAGATCACATCTTCATAGTCATAAAACTGATTGAGAGGTAGAGAGAATACAAGATCCTGTTGTGTTTATTGTTTGCTAATTGCAAATCATGGAACAAGTTTTGTGGGTAATTCTGTAGTGATCTACTCTCATAGTGATGACAGCAGAAACAGTGTTTTAAACCACTACTTGTGCCATATGAGGAATTAGAAATGGCACTTAAGAAAATGAAGTTGAAAGAAAACAGCTGGATATGACTAACTGTAGGCATAAGAAATCAATGTAGGAGGCAATACTGTTGTAAAGGCACTGAAGGAATCTATTTCCAAGGTATCAAAGAGCTGGGAAGATTCCAGAAGAATAGAGAAGGTCTGTAGGAAAGGTCTGTGAGAGCTTGGTTCAGCCCCAGTCCTGGCACAGCCCCAGGGCAGTGGCTGCTTCCAGAGCTCTCAGTCCACAGACAGTGCGGGGGAATCAAGTGGTTGATCAGAAGGTGATTGCAGGGATCTCTTTGCTGGAACTGAAGCAGGATTCTCTTGCTTTGCCTGTGCCTGGATCTGGGTCACAGTGTTGGGTGGCAGTTCTGGGGTGATGAGGAACATTGATGTGGTATAGCTTGTGGTGGCAGTGGAGAGGGAATCCTCCTCACAGTTCCAAGGCAGAAAAGAGTGCCTATGGTCATTCATAGACCAGAGCCCAGGCCATTAAAGGAGTAAACACCTCACCTTTGCTCATACCACCTTGGAAGAACTGAAATTTTATAGGTCCCTAGAAGTATCTCTGAAAACACTTGCACAGAACCCCTGAAGCTTGGGACAGTACATTCTCCACACTGAAAGCAGACCCCTACCTTAACAAAGAGCTTAAAAGTCAAATAATTGGCTCAGAACATTAGCAAACAGTGCAAAAAAAGTCAGACCATAGAATTTTACTTTGGTGATAAAGAAAATCAAAACATATAACCAGAAGAAGACAATAAAGTCAAAGCTTCTACATCCAAAACCTCCAAGAAAAATATGAATCAGTCCCAGGCCATGGAAGAGCTCAAAAAGGATTTTGAGAAACAAGTAAGAAAAGTAGAGGAAAAACTGGGAAGAGAAATAAGAATGATGCAAATGATTTTGTTGAAAAACAAATCAACAGCTAGCAGAAGGAAACAAAAAAAAAAAATACTGAAGAAAATAACATCTTAAAAAATAGACTAACACAGATAACAAAAGAGGTCCAAAAAGCCAATGAGGAGAAGAATGCCTTAAAAAGCAGAATTGGTCAAATGGAAAAGGAAGTTCAAAAGCTCACTCAAAAAAATACTTCCTTAAAAATTAGAATGGAGCAAATGGAAGCTAATGACTTTATGAGAAATCAAGACAATCTAAAACAAAACCAAAAGAATGAAAAAATAGAAAACAATGTCAAATATTTCATTGGAAAAACAACTGACCAGAAAAATAGATCCAGGAGAGATATTTTAAAAATTATTGGACTACTTGAAAACCATGATCCAAAAAGAGCCTAGATATCATCATTCAAGAAATTATCAAAGAAAACTGCCCTGATATTCTCCAACCAGTGGGTAAAATAGAAATTGGAAGAATACACCAATGACCTCCTGAAAGAGAACCAAAAGGAAAACTCCTAGAAAATATTATAGTCAAATTCCAGAGTTCTCAGGTCAAGGAGAAAATGTTACAAGCAGCCAGAAACAAACAATTCAAGTGTTGTGGAAACATGATCAGGATAACACAAGATTTAGCAGCTTCTACATTAAGGGACCAAAGGGCTTGGAGTATGATATTCTGAAGGTCAAAGGAGATAGGATTACAACCAAGAATCACCTACCCAGCAAAACTGACTATAATCCTTCAGGGGGAAAATGAACATTCAGGGCAATAGAGGACTTTCAAGCATTCTTGATGGAAAGACCAAAGCTGAATAGAAAATTTGACTTCCAAATACAAGACTCAAGAGAAGCATGAAAGGGTAAACATGAAAGAGAAATCATAACAGACTTATGAAATCTGAACTGTTTACATTCCTACATGGAAAGATGATATTTGTAACTCATGAGACCTTTGTCAGCATTAGGGCAGTTAGGGGCGAAAAAAATATATGGAGAGAGAGAGAGAGAGAGAGAGAGAGAGAGGGCACAAGGTGAGTTGAAGATAAAGATGAAGTCACATTGTGAAAAACTAGCTATATTTCCCCTCATCCAATCCCGCCCCCTGTTTATTCTATTCTCTCTTTTGACCCTGTCCCTCCTAAGAAGTGTTTGATTCTGATTACCCTCTCCCCCAATCTGGCCTCCCTTCTATCATCCTCCCTTTTATCCCCTTCTCCCCTATTTTCCTCTGGAGTAAGACAGATTTCCATATGCAATTGAGTGTGCATGTTATTCCCTCCTTCAGCCAAATCTGATGAGAATAAGATTCATTCATTCCCTCTCACCTTCCCCACTTCCCCTCTAGTGTAAAAACTTTTTCTTGTCTGCTTTATGTGAGATAATTTACTCCCATTCTATTTCTCCCTTCTCCTTCTCCCAGTATAATCCTGTCTCACCCCTTAATTTTATTTTTTAAACCAGAGCTGAGTAGAAGATTTGACTTTCAAATACAAGACTCAAGAGAAGCATGAAAAGGTAAACAGGAAACAGAAATCATAACAGACTTATAAAAGCTGAACTGTTTACATTCCTACATGGGAAGACGATATTTGTAACTCATGAGACCTTTATCAGTATTAGTGTAGCTGGAGGGAGAAAAAACATAGACATACAGATAGATAGATAGATAGATAGATAGATAGATAGATAGAGAGAGAGAGAGAGAGAGAGAGAGAGAGAGAGAGAGATAGTCAGACAGACAGACAGACAGACGGACAGACAGACAGACAGACAGACAGACAGGTAGATAGATAGATAGATAGATAGATAGATAGATAGATAGATAGATAG